>NC_069786.1:59670714-59858214 GCF_027406575.1 Nycticebus coucang
AAAAACTGAAGGCCTTACTTTTCAAAAGAAAAATCATGTTAAAACACTTTGAATCATAAAGTGGTCATGTAGTACCTCTCACGTATGAAGAAAGAAGTAACCAGTTCCATATGAATAATGTCAAATAGATGTTTGTTTTAAAGTTCAAATAGGTGGTGGTGAAAACAGAACACACACATACACAAACACGCTAATTTTATATATATATATATATTAGAACTTTACTTTAGCGGCCTCAATAGTGTCCCTTTCACTTTGCAAAATATGGATTCAATGATCGTGATTCAGTTCTTGCTAAGAAACATGAGAATGGGATTATAGAAGCATCTTTCTGCTTGGAGTTGGATACATTTTTAGAGTAAGAAACTCTGAATGTCTCTAAAACATACTTTCCAACCCACAGATACATTTAAATTTACAAAGACCTATTGTAGGAATTAATTTGGATTTTTTGGATGTATTCTTTTGAAAACTGCATAGCCTAGTACTATGCAACCCATGTAAATTGACCTTGCTATTTTATATAGCATAGCCTCTGGTTAGCTTTTATCACTTTCCCAGATGGTGTTTGGCCTATGTATTTTAGTGGAATGGTTTATTTTCTCCTTGATAGGTTTCAAATGCACAAGAAAACATTATACCCGTCTATCTGCATTTGAGTAGAATACAAACTGACTAATAGATAAACACTCCGTGTGAAAGTAAATAGCCTTAAAGTATACTGCCTTCACATTCCATTGATCAGCTCAGTCAGCAAAGTTTTCCATGTTGTCACTAATGTTCTAAGTATTTTGGAGAGAAGTAGTCCAGAAGTATGGAGTATTTCCACTTGTGTCACATATAAGGTCATTACGGACTACCTCTTGAATTTCTGTTGATCCCAATACTGAAGTAGTTTCCTTCATTTCCTTTTTGTCCCTGTTGGAAACATTATTGCAGTTGGGAATAAGGGAATTAGGGGCTGTTACGTCTGGCTCAGTCACCCGGCCAGACGGTGAGGGATTTGGACTGGCTCCTTACCTTACCTTCATTAGTAGCCTTCTCCAAATTCTTAGCAGTCAAAAAGAGGCCAATAGTATGAAGCCCGATGACTCAGTTGTGCGGTCACCAATTGCACATATTCACTTCTGAGGATGTGGCACCCCACCCCCACCCCAACTTCCAGAATGGAGGACCAGAAAAGAGCTCATTATTAGGCTAGTCTACAGAAGAGCTCATAACACTGCCATGAAGAATCAAAGACTCACAGGGGACCACTATCCACTCAGAGGTCAGCCTCATCTCCTCTAAAAGATCTTCGTTTCTTCAACATGTCCAGTTTCCTAAGAGATCAAATCTTGGATTTTGTGAGGCTAAATGAAAATCACACACTTCAGCTTCTGCCTAAAAACACAAATTTCTGACCACTCACATCTCAAACTCATTTTTAAGTCACTCATAGCTCTAATTTTTAAGTCATTTAAAGCTAAAAGCCAAGATGTATGACTTCAATTTATTTTCAGTTTTATAAATGAGTGTAACACACAATAGTGCAGTCATATATTTGGCATTAAGTTTTACCAGCCACAAAAAAAAAGAAAAAAAAATGTGGGTCAATATTGGATTTTCCGAAGTTGTCTAAATAAGACTGGGTTTGTCAAAACTTGCCAGATGCTTTCAAGTGAACACAGCATGTTGGCGGATATGAAATGTAATATCTAAAAGACAGAAAATAGGTCAGCACTGTGCAAAAGTAAACTTGTCAGTGAGATCAATATGAACCTACAAGTTAATGTGGATATTAGAATTTCCTTACAACAAAGGATGTGCAGGGTAGACCCAGAATACGATTGTAGCATTTATTCACTTGTGAAAAGCAGAGGATGTACTTAAGTATTATTTTTTGTATCCTTAATGAAAGGCACTGCTTTTTAATACAGAATATTTATATGTAAGCACAGTTGTAATTGCTAGAACATCATAGTAAATTAAATTCTGGTTCATTTGCTCAGTTTGTAGCAACATGAAAACTAAAAACAGGGACTAACGATCAAGCATGATGAAGTTTCAGAAATATCATGAATCCTCATTAGCTTTCTCTATGTTAAGTGTTTCAGAGAATTGGACATTGCGAATGAGATTGAGAAAAATTTTTGAAAGAAAAAAATAACAGAAAGACCTTTCTTGGGGCTTCTCATTGCATTTATTTAATTTTTTTAAAAATGTACACCACTTATATTGAATACACAAAATGCCAGTGCTTTGAAACAGTTTTGTTACTGCATCTCTAAACTAAAAAAGGAAACGGGGGTGTGTGTGGGGGAAACCAGGAAAAATACATTCAAAAAGCCAGCTGTTCTGCTTATGCATGGGCAGTGGCTCCTGAAAGCTACTGCTGCACTGTAACTGCTCAGAGGTATTGCTGAACATCAGCCAGCTATCAATGAAAAGTTGCACATAAAGCATTAAAGGATACAAAGAACAACTTGGTGGGGAGTAGGAGAGTAATGGGAAATTAAGAAAAATGCCACGTATGCCAAGAGGGGAGTGGTAGACCGGGCTGGACGTAGTATAAATACTGGTGTTTGTGGAAACTAGACTTAAGGGGAAAGATGGGAGAAAACAGAATTTGGCAAACTGTATTGCAGAGTGTGTGTCCACTTTCAAAAGTCCAATTTTCTACTTTACTTTCCAAGAGAAATGTAACAAAACTGAGGTAGAAATAAACAGAGGAGGACTACAGCTCAGATTACAAAATGAGAAGCAAAATTGCACTGACAAGAATGGAGTCCAAAAGAAGGGAGGGGTGATGTAAAGGTTCTTTGTGGAGATAATTATACATCTATGTTGGTTGGTTGTTTTTTGTTTTTATCCGTGTGTTACTGTTTTGGTTGCTATCCTCTGCATTCTATCAAACAGCACAGCAAGCCTATAAGCTAGATTAGTGAATAGAATGATACCATTCCCAGCAGTTCCAAGAGATAACTTGCCAACCACCACTGCCAGCACTACCAGGTAAGCAGTGAAAGGCAGTCGCTTATTTTAGGGACTGTGACTTTCAGGGTCCTAAACAGGTCTTGTGGCTGACTGTTCTAGACACTAACATAAACTGAATAAGTAACTTGCAATTAACCAGTGTACCTTTTAAGAACATTTTCACTTAATTATCAAGGAGCAATGTACTAAGAACTCTTGTAGTTATTGACAACACAGGATTATTCCGCTCTGGTTAATTCCCCATATTTAGTAAAAGAACTTCTTATTTTTTTAAATCCTTCCATTTCTACTTTAAATTGTAAATATTCAGTTGTATCACACTTCAATATTTTTCTGGATACATTCAAAGTAATTTTCCTTGCTATTTTCCAATTGTTGAGGTAAACATACATTTTAATATAAAGTAACATTGAAGCCTATCCTATTACTCTCAGCAGTACATAGTGCTTTCAACACATTCCTTTGAGGTACTGTACAAATCACAATCACTTTCCTGAGTTTTTGCAGACAAGAACATTAAAAGAAATGAACTGCAGAAATTAAGGTCCAGATTACCGTTACCCTGTTTTACCTGTTCTTAGCTTAATACTGCAGAACAGACAGGATTGAGGAATACTGTTGCTCTTAAAATGGCAAAAATCTGGTTTTCTGTCACAACACAACCGTTCATCTCTTTAGTCCAATAATGTTTGAAGTTAAAGCTCTTTATATTAGCACATGCCACCAATGTAATTGTGAGGCAAACAAAAAATAAAGCACCACTCCAGGCACTTGACAGCAACTAAATCTCGAGAACAGCAGAATGGAATCAACACACGAGGTTCATGTCCTTCTGAAATCAACACACTTGCACCTTGCTCCTTGGTGAGTGTTGTCTAGCTTGAACCGAACTGAGCATCCACATATGCTTTCTGTCATCTGGGGCTTTCAAATCAGAAGCTCTCATTTGATGCACTTTTCCTCCAAATCTACCCTGACTCTAAAGATGCAACTTTGATCGGCGTCTTCCCCAGTACCCTTTGCAATTTAAACACTACTGGAAAGGGGCTCTATTCCCTATGTAGCAGGTTTTATGTGTGTGTGCCAACATTCATTACATTTTTTTCTAAAGAAGTTATCACTGACTGCAACCAAACATTTTGTTCCATTCAACATACATATCAAGCTCTTTTTGAGATATGCTAGGCTGAATCTTGCAGAAAGCATTTTCAAAGTCTTGATATGTAATGGGCCGCAACTGGCTGGGCATAATGGCTGAAAGGTCTGTGGCTGGCATGGCATGGAGGGGGCCCACTGCTGCTTCCTGACACAAATGAGCCACGTCGAGTCCAGAAAAGCCTTCTGTGCGCTGGACGAGCAGTGCAAACTCCTTGTCATTGAGACAGTAATTGTGCTGTGAGAGCAGTTGTACTATTATCTGGTGCCTCGCTGTGCTGTCAGGAAGTGGGATTAAAAGTCGTTTCATGAAGTACCTCCGAAGAGATTCATCTATTTCTTCTGGTTTACTGGTGGCACAAATTACTACGATTTGGTCCTCAGCCGAAGTGAGTACAGTGTCCAGCTGCATCAGAAATTCGGTTCTCATCCGACTGACTGGACTGTGCTCCTCGCTCACTTGGGAGGAGAGGAGCATGTCAATGTCACTAACGAAGATCACCGAGGGCTGGCGACACCTGGCCACGAGAAAAGAGGCGTGGATGATTTTCTCTGCTTCTCCTAACCACTTGGCGACAAGTCCAGAACTACCAATTTTGAAAAATGTGGCCCCCAGCTGACTAGCTATGCATCGGCCCAATAATGTTTTGCCCGTTCCCCGAGGTCCAAATAAAAGGATGCTTCGAGGTAAGGCTGTCAGTCCACTGAATGCATCTGACCTCAGCACAGGCCATAAAACCTCCTCTTTAATGACAGCCTTCACCAGGTCCAGACCGGCAATGTCATTCCAGTCCACTGGCGGTCCTTGGGTGATAATCTCATTGGTGACTAGGTCAATGAGGTGCGTGTCAGTATTCTTCAGTTGCTCGTCCACAGAGTGGTTGGATGAGGTAGCTGCACGGAGCCCAGGGCCTTGCATCGGGTGAGAGAGGAGCTGCCTGTGCTCGTCCCCATGCTCACCCATTACTGGAGACGTGTACTTCCCAAAGGATTCACTGGATCTTGATCCCAGTGAATTTTTAGCAGTACTGTAGGAAGGAGGGGTCAGAGCCCGACTGGACTGGCTGCTGAATTTCCTTTGCTGTTCAGAGGACATTAGCTGCTTTGTTGGCTTAAATGCTAAGGATGATGTTTCAGCACTTCTGTCAAAGCCATTTCCCCGATTTGTGTTTGAAATGCTGTTGTCGGGCATTCTGTACATAGGACTCTGTGTAGATCTCTGTTGGCCATAGCTGTAATTTCCATAACTGGAGTCCATATCTCCTTGCCCTGCCATATAGAAAGCTTTCCTTTTGAGAGAACTTGCCGAACTGTTTGTCAGAGCCGATGGTGCGATGGGCGTCAAGCCATGACCCTGGTAGGTGTAGCCAGGAACAGTAGTGGGGGGCAGGGGAGTGGGAGCAGGAATTCCTGAAGGCAGGTATGCTGAAGGAGGAGGGGGCGCACCTCCCGGGCTGTACCCAGACCCCACAGCAGTCTGAGGAGGATAGCTAGCGGAGGGATAGCTGTAACTGGAGAGGTTAGAAGTCCCATTGTAGCCTGGGACCAGGGCTGGTGGAGGGGGAGGTGGTGG
Source organism: Nycticebus coucang (assembly GCF_027406575.1). Lineage (NCBI taxonomy): Eukaryota > Metazoa > Chordata > Mammalia > Primates > Lorisidae > Nycticebus > Nycticebus coucang. The sequence continues at coordinate 59,676,419 of NC_069786.1, forward strand.
TGGTGGCTGCAGGAGCCCAGAGCTATGCAGAGGAGACGGATGAGGTGAAGGAAGTGCAGGTGCTGGCTGGCTGCTGTAAGTAGAATGCAAATACGATCCATTGTATCCCGGGGCATATTCCTGAGATGGGAGGCCTGCGTGAAGACTAGGTACTGTGTGGCTTCCACAGGTGCTACTTGAATAGCTAGGTTCTGTCAGGTTGCTGGCTACCCCAGGAGAGCTCCCTATACTTGCAGAGACATCTGCTGGAGGGAGGGCTGAACTGACTCCAGCTTTGCTGGCAGTGATAACATCGGGAACACAGTTCATGGGATAAACAGCTTCCGAATTCAAGGAAGGCTGCCAGGGTTCACTTTCATTCTTCCGACCGTTCACTAGTCCTGACGGTGCATCTGAATAGTTGCTGAGTACAGGTCGGTCCACGGGACCTTCCAAAATGCCAGAATACTTCTCTGCATATTTTTTTAATAGGTTGGATGCAGTTAGAGCAGATATGTCATCATTCGCCCAGGCATACTGATAGGTGCGCTGCAAATGCCCTCGGTAGGCTTCAACTTTGTGGGCAGGAGACCGAGTGGTTGAAGTGATGTCAAAGTGCTGTTCTGGCCACTGGGCATGCTCCGGCGTCCACTGCATCTTCAAGCCTAAGAATGTGGGAGGAAAGAAGTTAATGTACTTAGATATTCATCAGAACGTACAAAGCTTTTTTCCCCTCAATTTCTTCTGTTACTTATTATTTTTCATTAATGATAGGTAAACTTGAAAAGATTTCCACATTTTGGAATATGTATTATGATCTTTATCATAGATACTCTTTAGGTTAAATTTAAGCCCTGTATTAAAAGTAAACTGAATTAAAAAAAATAAAAAGCTCTGTAGAAGACCTAAATTTCTTACATTTTTAAGTCATAAGAAAATCTATTTTTGTCACACCCATGAGATTACCTACCATACCTATACACAGACCCATACACACAAACACATACAGGTATATATGTACACACACATTCCTGTCAAATGAGAATCCAGTCACAGGCCCTTACAATAAAATATGCACACACCTTTTAAATATCTTGCATGTAAAGTATTAACATATACAATATCTAGCTATTCTGTCTGTTCACATCACAGTTTCTCTTTTATATTTTAACCAATATAAAAATGAGACACAGCTGACAGATCACATCTAGGATACCTCTCTTTATTTGGTACTGAACACCTAGTTAGCACAGTATAATGCTCCCTGCGCAGAACAATATGACACAGACATAGCAGGTCATTCCATAATCCAACTCTCATCTAAAGTGGTCCACGACAGTTTCCAATCTGCTTCGTGGAGTGCAGCAAAGCAATCTCCCAGGCAGCGCTCCATCGCTTTCATCCCACAAAGCCTACAACTCGGTATGAATTACAACTGGCTCCTTTCTGCCTCTCAGTTCTGTTGTTGAGTCTCTGAAAAAAAAAACAAGCATCACTTGTCTGTCGGTCTTCTAGCGTTCTCCCTCCTTCTCTTAGAATTCCCTCCTCCCCTTATAGACTCCAAGGTACTAAGAGGGGAGAATATACGTGTGTGTATCTACACACACACACACACACACACACACACACACACACACACACATAATATATCCCTCTTATATATATTACATTTTCAGATGGGTATATGGGAGGGGAGGGAGAGAAGAAACCAAGGGGAAAGGGAAGGTAAAAATGGAGAGAAAATCTGAATTCTAACTCTTCACATTTTTACAGGAAGCGTTGTGTGGCGTAAGCAAGAGGAGTGCAGCTAGACAATAAGATCGTATGGGTAACTCTATAATCTGCTGTATTATTAAGTGAAGCCAAGTTGACTATGCAGCAAACTATAAAATAAATATTTTCTCACTTCAGAAAAAAATACCAGCCAATTCGAATCAAAGAATCATTTGAATTTTACATTTTAAAGAGACCTTAAAAATTACCTTATTTCACAGATTAAGAAACCAGGGCCCAACGAGATTTATAATGCACCCTGGGAGCCTCAAATGTGGTTTATTACAGAAGAGGACTAGAACCCCTTCCCCTGCCCCCCATGCTGGCTCATCCCATTCTAATCTCAGCGTGGTTCGAACACTTCCTATTCTGGTACAGCTATATTAAGCAAGCCGCCTTAATCTCTTTTGTATTACCCAAAGTGAATTTTGCAAACTGTCTTGTGCCCTCTGGCAGAGATGCCTTGATGACGAGGAAGCCTGGTCTATGGGAAGCATCTGTGGCACAAGCTCCCTTTGGAATTACCAGTCTATTTTGACAGCTTTGACCCCCTTCTGTGCTCCTCCCCCAAGCCCTTTGGCTCTTCCTTGCCTGACTCTGGCTTCTGACATGGCTAGCTTTGACTTACTGAGCTTAACAGAACACAGCACACAGTTTGGTAACAGAATGGCATGTTGATTCCCTTCTGACTCCCTCTTCCTTGTTTGCAAAACCACTGCACCAGACACTGGAAGTTAATTAGCAGGATGATGCTGTGCTAATTGTGTTAATTTACAAGGTTTTAGTCAAAGAGAATCATGCCAGGGCTGGCACTGCTGTCATGCTTCCGACTTAATGATTAAGAAATACTGAAAACAAGGTGGGAAGGATTGCAGTAATTACACAATAAATGAATAAAGCAACAGGATTCATTTGCAAATATATTTTACTGCAGTTGTGGTCATTTGCATTTGGATTTTTTAAAGGGATCCATGTAGATATTCATTTGCAAATCACAACTCAGTTAAATTAACTCCAAATGCTGCACAGTGTAACTTAATAAATGTGTGTGTACATATATATGTAAAAATACCAAAAACCTTACTTCTCTTGTATATGCAACAGATTCTTTCACTTCCCTTTAGCTACCCCAAATTTCCATATTTCTGTTTTAACCCTTTATATAATATTAAATAAGAGCATCAAATTGGAAAATAATATTATAAAATCCAGACGACGTGAAGCTTGCATCATTTCACTCAGAGAAACTCTGAGGGTGAGTTCTAGGAAGAACTAAAGTGCTATTCTTAATTATTTCTGCTTTCTCAATCATTACTTTTTAAGGGGGAGAAAAACACACCGCAAAATGGGTGAAATGACCGAAACCACACTTAAAGGGGAAAAGATGCAATTTTAATGAAGCAGCATTTCAGGAATCATACTTTCATTAAATTCAACTGAAAATTATTAAGAGCAAATCACCAGGAACCAATCGCAAGTAATCAGTATCTAAATTCTTCTAGTGTCATGGGATTTACTTCAAGCCTTATAAAAAGGAAGAGAATATTAATGTGATTCTAATGTAGAACTGTCTAAAAGACTTACAAATTCATTAGCCCTGTAAATTATTTCTAGGGAATTTCTAGTAAGAGTTTTTCTTTAAAATGTCAAAATACACAGTATAGAAATAAGGAAAAACATATTCTGTGAGGAGAAATTTGATTCGATTGATATAGAAGAAACATGAATGAACGTCTTGAAGCAAGGACTCAGAAAATAATTTAGAAGTCACAGGTAATGGAATTTACCACAACACATACACCTGCACACACACAGAGTTAAAGAACATGGCTTCCTTTTAGTTAGCTGAGCTAAGCCATCATTGGCATTAGGTAAGAAATATACCTAACAATTTTTTTTTTTTTTTGGAGACAGAGTCTCACTTTGTCACGCTCGGTAGAGTGCTGTGGCATCACAGCTCACAGCAACATCTAGCTCTTCAGCTTAGACGATTCTCTTGCCTCAGCCTCCCGAGTAGGTGGGACTATAGGTGCCCACCACAACACCTGGCTATTTTTTGTTGTTGTTGCAGTTTGGCTGGGGCTGGGTTTGAATCTGCTACCCTCGGTATATGGTGCTGGCGCCCTACTCATTGAGACACAGGTGCTGCCTATATCTAACAAATTTGATTAAAAAATACTATACTCTTTAATTAAAATGAAACTGCTTTAGATTTAGATTCATTACTTTTCTTTTTTTAAAGCAAGAGATAAAGCCTTCCTCTTATTTTGGCTAGTTACACATGTAATGTTTTCTTGTTAAATCATTTATTAAAAGAAATGCAAAAATGCTTTCGATAAGTTGAAATTATTATAAAAGACAGTTTAAATAATATAGATTATCCATTTCACTGGGAATTACTGCATAGTTTAACTCTAGCAGAACTAAATTTCATAAGACATCTATTTTCATATGAAATTAAGCAAAGATCCTATTAAAACTATTTATCTGGAACAATTACTGGATACATCATTGTCTTTTGATTCTCATGCTATTTTTGCATATGTTTACCCCGATAATTAAAAGTTTATTCATTGGTGCATACTAAATAACATGCTAAATAACCTCAGCAGGACAGCAGAATGCAAGACTAAGTTTTGCTTAACCTTAAGAAAACAAAATTATTCATAGCCCCTGAAACACGAAAAGCTGTGCAGTGTTTCGAAATCATTAATATTATTTGAAAGCATAAGTTAATAGTTAATTCCATAAACTAGTTCTTATTAGTAGTAGTAGCTGAAGGAGCCAGTGGTCAGGAGATCATCCTGGATTTGGAAGCACAAAGACCCTTTTCATTGGTTTCCTGAATTTTAACCCTAGTTGGAAGTAATGCCAAAATTGCTTTTCTCGTTGTTCTGTTTACTGGTGGTAGTATTTCTGATGTGAAATGGAAGGAACACACAGAGCCAAATGTTCTCTGAATGCAAAAATCATGCTCCATTTGACTGCACTGCTATTATCTGTAAGAAGCAGCACACTTGTGTCACTTAAGTTGGCATCCAAATAATGAGGTGAGTTTTATTTTTATTTCTATTTTCTTTTTCTCTTTCTTTTTTTGAAACAGAGTCTCACTTTGTCACCCTGGGTAGAATGCATGGCATCATAGCTCACAGCAACCTCAAACTCTTGGGCTCAAGCCATTCTCTTGCCTCAGCCTCCGCAGTAACTGGGACTACAGGCGCCCACCACAATGCCCGGCTATTTTTAGAGACGGGGTCTAGCTCAGGCGGGGCTCTAGCTCAGACTGTTCTCAAACTCCTGAACTCAGGCAATCCACCCTCCTCAGCCTTCCAGAGTGCTAGGATTATAGGTATGAGCCACCATGCCCGGCATGAGTTGAATTTTAAAAACAGCTTTCATTCAGTTTCTTTTCGTACGTGAGCAGACAGATCTCAGAATCAATACTACTTTAATATTATTAAAATGTGACTCTAGAATAGTGACTCCTACTATTGCTTGAAAATAGCTTAAACAAATACAATAAAAATTCAGAAAATGGAAGAGAAAAATAGTTATTAAAAATAATTAAAGAGGGGCGGCACCTGTGGCTCAAGGAGTAGGCGCTGGTCCCATATGCCAGAGGTGGCGGGTTCAAACCCCAGCCCCGGCCAAAAGAGACAAAAAAAATAAATAAAATAAAAAATAATTAAAGAGTTGTTCCAAAACATCAATTTTTATTTTTGAAAGGATTGGAAAATTCTTTTTTTTTTTTGCAGTTTTTGGCCAGGGCTGGGTTTGAACCCACGACCTCTAGCATATGGGGCTGGCACCCTACTCCTTGAGCCACAGGCTCTGCCCAGGATTGGAAAATTCTTAATACAGCCTGCAAATTTCATGATGCAATGTGTTTGTTTTTTAAATACATAATTTAGGGCAGTGCCTGTGGCTCAGCGAGTAGGGCATCAGCCTCATATACTGAGGGTGGTGGGTTCGAACACGGCCCCAGCTAAACTGCAACAAAATAATAGCTGGGCCTTGTGGCGGGCACCTGTAGTCCCAGCTACTTGGGAGTCTGAGACAAGAGAATCACCTAAGCCCAAGAGCTGGAGGTTGCTGTGAGCTGTGATGCCACAGCACTGAGGGCGACAAAGTAAGACTCTGTCTCTAAAAAAATAAATAAGTAAATAAATACATAATTTAATAGAAAATTGTTTTTAAGATAATTTAGCAGAAGTGTTATATGGGAGTGATAGGTACTACAGTAAAACATCTGAGCATTTTGTTCTTATTTCACTGGCATAGGATGATTTATGTATCTGTAAATGGGCAAGTCTATATTTACCATAAGTCTAGATGGTTTGGATAACATTTTCCATTCCTCTCAACCTGACCATTTTATAACTTAGGTTTAATTACTTAACAATTACTTCCTGGACTTACTTCTTCCATTTTGATTTTAGTTTTGAAATAAAACAACTCTAACATTCTTTAAGTCTTGCCACAGCTTCAAAATTACAAAGAAACAGTTATAAATAAAAACCACTTTCAGAATGGGAAGAAATTGGAAATAAACGGGTTGGCCATTTAAAATCTATTTTTAACACATATTCCCATAAATGTCACTTTTAGGCACTCATTTCTCCGCCCCATTCCTAATATATGCATGCTATTCAATAGTTTATCAGGTCTGCAAAGGTTGCTCTCTCCTATAATGTTCCCACAGGGAAATTCTGACTGCTAGAGACCTGGCCTCCTTTTGTAGGTTTTCTCATTCTTCGTAAGGGCAGGAACCTGAGGCAAACCCCTGCAGGCACGGTGGGCTTGCTTGCTCTAGACTAGATGCACAGTGCTCACACAGGCCTGCATGATAACATCACTATACCCATTACATTCCTTTGGGCTATTATACCTCTGAACCTTTCATTATTATTTTTTAATATTTAAAAAAATGTAATACAATATTTAGAAATGTCTCCTCTGGAAAACAATCACTGCTGTGGTAAATACTGCAAAAATAGTTTTTAGCCTTCTCAGAGTAATAATGCAACAGATTCATCATCTCTTAGGTTGGAAATGACAGAACATAGAGCATTCAACATTTCAAGTAGAAAGCAGCAAATCCATGGACTGAAAATATGAATATATGCAGTGAACAACCTTCTGAGAGGGGACGGTAAACCTCCTGGAGCTGAAAACTGGCCCTGTGCTGTCATATTCTCCAAGGGGAGCGATGAGCAAACGAAACGTTTGAGCAGACTAAGTAGCACTTTCCTTTTGCCTACTCATCCTCATAAGCCAACACAGTATTATCTAGTATAACTTGTACTAACCCATCTGATCTAGAAACTTTCCCAGTCTACTCCCCAGTAACTCCTAGCCTTAAAATACGATGCCAGATCTGAAAGTAACAGTAAGGAACAAAGTGAGGGAAAGAAGCACTGAAATTGCATACCTCCTTTACCTAATTTGGTTCCTTCTTTAGAGCGCCAAAATTAGAAGGCCTTTGTAAGGTGAATGTGATAAAGGACCTGCCAAATTTACTTAGTCAACAAATAAAGCGCCAAATACATGCAAAGCTTTGTTGTTCAATGCTCAGGTGTTAAATCAAGGGAATTTGTTTTTTTTTTTACAAGGTCATAAAACCTTTTCCGGCTTTCTGCCTTCTTCATAGTTTCATATTCTAAATTCTCCAAAATGGGACCCTTTGATCTGAGAGATTAACAGAACTTTAAAATTACCTATTCCAATTCGGACAGCCTCTCTGTCAGTTTGGTATTTCCCTTGGTATGCTGTCCTGTGGGGATGCTATTTTGTGTAATACGGTACTAGATTTGGGGTCATTGTTGGATTGTTGAGATAGAAAGTAACTAAAGGAGTGAACAGAAAGAAAGTTCTAGAAACTCGTTTGAAGGGTAAAAATTCCAGGTTTGAGACTCAGAACACTGGCATTGCTTTTGCCATCACTTATTCGTTCTAACCTTGGTTAAGTGCCTCAAGCATATCAGATTCACTTTCTCAACTACAAAACTCAGATAATATAGATCATCTACTTTACTAGATTACTATTAAGAGTACCTAAGTTAATAACATTTTGTTGAAAATATTTTCCAACCATGGACGACTACACACATATTTTTTAAAAGCTCAGAGGCATTTGAATTTAAGACTTCACTCTGAAGGTTCAAGGTCCTGTTTTGTTTTCCTCACTTCTATTTCCTTGAAAAGTAGCAAGTATCGGGTGGCACCTGTGGCTCAACGGAGTAGGGCACCAGCCCCATATGCTGGAGGTGGCGGGTTCAAACCCAGCCCTGGCCAAAAAAAAAAAAAAAAAAAAAAAGTAGCAAGTATCCGGCTCTAAAACTTTAAACATTTCTTGCAAATTTTTTTTTTCATAATAAGGGGGCATCTCTGCCCTCTGAATTACAAGACAGGGAAAATAATTGACCATTTTCTTCTTGATTCAGTGTCCTTAGTACAACAGTGTGGAATGATGAATAATGGTATCTTAAAAAGCTGGTCACAGCTCGCTGTGTCAAGGTTTTTCCCCTTCCTCTGATTTGTCAGGTATTATAGGTATTATTTCTTGTTATTTTCCGTGTGTCCATCTTCACCATTCCTAAAATACTCCTTTAAACATGCTATAGGGTCTCATAGCACAAACCAAAGCTTAATTTAATAGTAAAGCATCTCCTATTAGTTTATTATATGAACTTCAGCACAGCTTTTGAGAGACTATTTAAGCTGTTCTAAAGTTATGCTTATTTCTTAGAGAAAGCTTTTGGGTAGGTGGTATCAGGGTAAATGACAGATCTTGTTTGTCGGGTAGCTTATGATCTGAATTAGATTCCTTAAAATGCAATGCCTTTTACTCATAGCAAGAAAATATTCACTCATCAAAATGTGACCAAATGTAAGATGGCTATTTTCCTAGAATGTTATACTGATGACGAAATTTGGCCTGCATGGGTCTGCTTGTTCATTATTTTTAATATGCAAGCCATATATAAGAAAATAGCTTGTATTCATGAGGGTGAATGCATAAATGCAAAGCAAATTACACTGATGAAATAAATGTCAGTTTTAGACCACTAAACTTATATTCAATATATGATGAGGATAGGCACCAACCATATCACTTAAAGCAACCTAAGTAATTATGATCGTAATTCAAGCAAGTACTTTTTTTTCCTGTGGGTACCCTAAAATTTCCACTACTTAAAGTATACAAGTGAACATACCACCACACTTACACAAATCCACATGGTTTAAAATTATAATTTAGAATTTGTTTTTGGCATGTGAAAGTGAATGTAAAAAGAATCCTGTATAAAAAATTTTGAATAATCTAATACGATGTATAAAGCAATCTCCAAAATGCTGTATATTCCGCAGTGAACAATTTAGAAGAATACATGACTTGACCTACATATGCTATTAAAAATATACAAATGCAGAGAGAGGGAAGGAGGGAGAGGGATGGGGCCTTGGTGTGTGCCACACCCTCTGGGGGCAAGTCATGATTGCAAGAGGGACTTTACCTAACAAATGCAATCAGTGTAACCTGGCTTGTTGTACCCTTAATGAATCCCCAACAATAAAAAAATAAAAATGGAAAAAAATATATACAAATGATTTACACTTTTATTATATTTTATTTTTGCAGTATTTTGCCAGGATGGGGCTTGACCCGTCACCCGCGGTATATGGGGCCGGCGCCCTACTCCTTGAGCCACAGGCGCCGCCCTGATTTACACTTTTAATCTTAGTATTTAGGGTCAGATGTCATTAACTATGGTAAGGGAGGACTGATTTTCCCACACTAAAGCAAATGTTATTTTGTTTATGTTACCTCTGTGAATTTCAGACAATTTACAATCAGTTTAAATCGTGCTTTGTATTTAACCTTTATAGTTGTTACTTTATGGCCTTTCATTTCTCATGCCCTCTCTTCCCTTTTCTCTTGGATACATTTTTCAATCCATTAAGGCCATCTACCTCCCCCCCTCCCCCGGTTCTTTCTGTCATACAAGGATCATCAGGACATACCACATATGTCCATAGGGACTACCGGTGCTAATGAATATGTATGTCCTGTGTCACAACAGAGCACTCCCCTTGTTCTGCAGTATCAACCCTCTTATGTGTGTAAATAACAGGTGAGCTGTAGCATACAGGGATAAATGGGGTTAACACAACCTGAGAGCCCCATGCTGGATTCATAGGATCCAGCCTGCATGACTGATCCAGAAAGCGAATTTCAAATGTTATAAGTATTATGCATTGCCTAAGTGTTTGGAATTTTTATTTTTAAAAGAACTTCTCAGAGATAATAAATTACCTTCATCCTAAAAAGTCTGAGGTTATTCCAGTTGATTCTCAAAATACTGTTTTGCCTAATAAAATATATTTGTACTTTTAATTAACATCAACCAGGCATAGTACCAACTCTGAATTATGCCATGGCTGGCTTATTTCTCAGTCACAATCCTAAAATGCTATGTTAGCCACTATGTGCACATATAGCTATTTATGAACAGTTATTTGTATGTAGTTGTTTTATTCCAGGTATCTAAATGCAAGGCTAAGTTTAGTTATATTTAAACTGGACTCTATTCATTTTTTGCCTAACACACTAATCAGACAAGGATCCATAAACAAATTTAGAATCTTCCAAACCTCATGACCTTGTGTAAAGTGGAATTTGTATTCATCCTCTTTTTCTGTTTCTATTTCTCTAGATCCTTACTCTAAGAAGACATTTACTTAAAATATATAAGGTTACTTATTTAAGATTGCGGGATCTCTCACATAATCAAAGGAATAAGAATATCATTTAAATATTAAGTACACAATTCCTCAACCATTCTCCTTAAAAACTCTTTGCTTTAGATGATTCTAAAGGGTGCTAAGCCCAGACAAAATTTGTTTAGGTTATTTATTCATTTTTCTTTTTTTTGGCAATTCGTGCATTAATTTTTAATGCAATAGCAAAATAGTGTCTTGGACTTTGAAAAAACTATTCCATAGTCAGGGCTGGGTGACATTGTGTATTAATTCAGTGTCCTTCACTCCCAGGACCTGTGTATGATTTAGTCCAGCCTGAAGAAAATAACTTTGATCTGAAGGTAGTGGAAAAAACTACATACAAAATGAGTTTTGGTGGGTTTAGTGTTGTTTTTTTCCATATCAGATGACTTAAGAAGACAAACTGCTTTAGAATATAACCAATGTGGTCCAAGATTCAAAGTGAAGAGCTCTTAGCAACAACAGTAGTTTCCTCACCTCATTCTCCGCACCCTGCCTACTGTCGGCACCAGCACCTATAATTGGAGTGCTCTAATTTCCAGATAAACTGGACACTGTTAAGGTGCAGTGTGAATGACGGTACAGTCATTAGCACTGTTGGCTTTTTCCATTTGTAAAAACAAAGGATCCTGCATACTGAGACAGAAGCAGGAGAGAATATCAGCATCTTCAAAGGAAGCAGCATTTCCTACCCTGGACAGGGTGACCAACTACCTAATCCACGGGAAAATGCTAACAGTAGGAAGGACTACAAGTTAAAAAAAAAAAAAAAAAAGAAAAAGAAAGTCTCTTCTGCTCTCATATTGATTATATCCGCTATGACATTATTTAACCACACAATATCATCTACTTTTACAATGGAGGATGCTGTCATGTTAACAACAACAACAACAACAAAAGTTTAGGTTTTCACTGAATGAATAAATGGCTGACCCAGTCAATATGGATGTTAATCACATGCAATGCAGACTCCCCCTTCTTTTGCTTGTAATTCTCCAATTAATTCCAATTCAATCTCTTCTGTTGTAAATAAACATAACTTACTTTAACATAATAGTTAAAGTTGCTCCTCTGAATATTGTTTTCAGCAGAGTTAAAAGCTTGAAGGATGTTATTTTTGTATGTTCTAAATCATTTCAAAATCTTATGCTTCTTCCTTCTCTTTCTTTCTTTCTGATGGGGTCTTACTCTGTCACCCAGGCTGGAGTGCGATCACATGGATACTTCTTAGTTGTGATTATGACTATTTTGCTGACCACCTAAATTTTGGATAAGTATCAGCGCTTGCTAATAATTTTAAGCAAAAGGGAGATTTTTTTCTCATCACATCTTTGAATTAGCAGGTAACTTGAAAGAAATTTCATTTTAAATGTGCCAGTTTTTGTTGTTTATAAGAATAAATAAGTCAAATTCTTCCCGCTACCTCTTTAAATCGTGTCCTGTCTTATTCACAGCACTCAAATTCCCTAAAGGAACATGAAAGCCAAAATCTATCTACGACCACACAGGTAATACAGCAGGTACACTCCATAGAAAATAAAACATAAGTGCCTGAGTGCGTGCATGTAAGTTTATGTTTGCAGTTGGGGAAACGATATAGAGAAAATAGGGGGGAAATGACAGAAAGAAGAAAAAGAGATCTAAAAAACTGCTTTCATTCTAAAATGATCTATGTTTTAGTAGCTTCATTAATAATCTCAGGAACCAAATCACCTTCTAAATTATTTAACATGTGCACATCATATTTTCATCAAAAGTAAGCATTATTTGTGGCTTAAACCAAGGTAAATTCCTCAAAAAAAATTCCATGTTTATAAAACTCAAAGTCTTATTGATGATCTCAAAATATACTATTAATGCTCCTTTAATTGAATACTTAATTTTGGATAGGTCTGGATTTACAGAATAAACAAATAATTACTTTAAAATATATAACTGGGTTACATAGGAAAGAATCCAATTGTTCCTTTAGAATTATTTATTTTGTTTTTTTGCAGTTTTTGGCCAGGGCTGGGTTTGAACTCACCACCTCTGGTATATGGGGCCGGCGCCCTACACCTTTGAGCCACAGGCACTGCCCTATTTTTGTGTTTTCTATATAATAATTTTTTTAACAGAATAGACAATTCACAGAATTAATGATGAATCATAGTTCTAAAAGTACATTCTTATTTATTGAACTGACATACCAGGAACTAGTATGTGAATTGTTTTAAAAGCATCAGAATGCGTCCAAGTGAATCGTTTTAAAAGCATCGGAATGCGTACAAGAGTACTGTAATTTTGTTTATATTTTACTTTCAATCTTCTGGCCATTATATGATCACTTAGCTAACTTGTGAAGATTTTTCTGGTGAAGATGTTTTATCGTGCCCTCCTTTTATTCAGTGCGCCTATATCCAGCCTTTGTTTTCACATTTTACTTTACAAATTATTTTATCCAGTTCAATGTCAAATGATATTATACTTTAAAAAGAATCTATTCAGAAAATATAGCATAAAATAGTAGATTGCATCCCCGGCCATAGCTCCCAGAAGCATTAAAATGTTACTGGAGTACCCAGATGACACAATGACAGCTTAATCACTTAAAGGCTTTTTACATAACAGGCTTTTTTTTTTTTCAATTGAATAGTAATATTCAGGCATGATTTAATAGAAGGTTAGCTGTTAAATACAGCTAAATAACACACTTTTTAAAAATACCAAATCGAGTTTGGTGTCTAAGGAACATTCCTTTAGACTTTCTGAAATACTAGTTCACATTCACAAAGCTTTGTTTCTCTTATTTCTTCTCTTCTTTTTAATACATATTTTAAAAAGTGGTCTGATAATTAGGATGCATAGTCCAATAGCTTCCTGTATCATTATGATTTTAAGTAGACAATCCACAGATAAAACATAATTGAAAGGTAAGCCTATTACTCTGGAGAATAACTTCCACAAACCAAAAGGAATGAATCATTTTTAAGGTTTACAGTCCTAAGAAGAAGAAGAAAAACCAGACAAACTAAAGGCGACCTTGTTTAGACATATTAGTCAAGGCAGGCTTTGCTGTTTTTAAGCAAACACGACTGTGACTCCACTTTGTCCATCCAGTTTTCCAGTGTGTAAATTGGATGATGACTTGGACAATTCTCTCTTCATTAGGGAGCTGTGGAAAGGAAATGTAGAGGTGGCTCTTTCTTTTTTAAACTCTGTAGTGTCTTGTAGTTAGATTCCAAAGCATCAAGGGAAAACTTGTGTATGTACATGTATGTATACACACACACACACACGCATACACACATATATACATATATAAATGGTTTTTTCTAGACAAGCTGTCGTAATTGAAATGAAGTCTATTCAGACTCATTACTGTTTTCAGCAATTTGCACCACCAAAGATGCTTATTAGGTAACTGTGTTTAATAAACCACTCTTTAGAAAAATACCAGTAATGAGCTCTTAACAGCCAATCTTTAGCGTGAATGTAATGTGAAAAGTGTTCCTAGCGCTGAATAGATTTTCACATTTAGTAGTGTCGTAATTAAGCTCTATGAATCGGTTGCTATGATGTTAGATTTACTGCAATATTTTTTTCTGTTTTAAATATACTTGGAGTTGTAGTTATTTTCCATTATAGCTGGATTATATTCATTGAGCAGCAAATTTTAGGCTAGTGCCAACCTAGTCAAGAGGTTTTTCAACCAAGGATTTGTTAGCAAATGGTAACCAAGGATTTTCTAACTGCTAACTGATACTAGCTATTAAGTTCTTCCTTGTCAGTGTCTCTTCACTCCAGAAAAAAGTCTTCCTGTCATTTGATGATGCAAGAAAATTATCCCAAATATAAATATATTCTCATCATTAAAAGGGAAAATGGCATTTCTATCACTAAGTTAAACACAGAATAAATGGACATTCTGAAAAGAATATTTGAAGAAATGTTGACCTTTCATAATGGTAGATATAAATAACATCATATTGCTTCATTAGATATTATTCTTAAAAACGTGAATACCATTTTCCTTCTTGATTTTTCCTTTTTGCAGTACTATTTATTAAGCTGTTAATGTTAAAGGGCAGTATTGCTGATATATATTATTTATAAGCACTAGGGTGGTTATGAGAGTTAGCTAGGCTTCTTATTGATAAGGGAAAAAAAATTGTTAGACGCCTCTAAAGACAGGAGTTACATCCATGCAAGATGATGCATGTACTAAAGTAAGTGTATCTCTGTACACCCGACACTGATTATTCCATCAATAGAGATCCAGAAGCATATGAAATAAAACTTCTCACGTGGTAAGATAATATCTTTTGGTTGCTCAAAGCAACCCAAAAGATGACATAATCAGCTTTGAAAAAGGATTCTGAGCATCCTAAAATAGGTTCATAAAGATAATTAATAAATGAAAAAGTACAAAAAACATCAGAGGACCAAAAGTTTGTAGCCATTCATGATAAAATGTTAAGAAAGATCGTTACTCAATGATTCTTCTTCCAATGCGCTGTTTCTTCTAACCTCGAAAGCTCCATGACTCCTAATTGGAGCCAATAAGCCTCCAAAACTGTTTTCAGCTTTCAGAATCAATAGGGCCATGAGAACTGAGACTGTCAGATTAATGACTTGTTTCGTCTGATTTTTTGGAATGCACGCCTTTGAATTACAAAGTATAGAAGAAACCAAACCCATTCCCTTGTGAATTCATATGGCTTTCAGATCAAAATGTCTTCCTGTTTACATCCTGACTGAATTTGTATTCAATACTACATAAGAAAAAAATAGTTCATAAAACTACTGGAAAACTTGTATCTTGCATCTTAAAATCACTCATAGATAATTAGCAAACAAACAAAAAACTAAGAAGGGGTCCCATTCAGTGCTTTTGGAGTGCCTTCTTATAATCTTAAACAACTCCATTTGTGAATCATAACATTTATCAGTGTTTTTATTAAGAAAATGTTTGTTTTATAAATTTGCTTCTATTACAAAAACAAATAATAGTCATGAAAACAATAATAATAATGATGAACGAGAATTATTCTGCAGGTTGAGTTTTAAAATTAATATTCCATAATGATAAAGCTAGCTCTAATGATGACATTTAATTGGGAATTAAGTACCTAGTTAAAAGATACTTCATCAGAATCTAACCCTGGCTTATAGAAAATTGGCAAAATTTACCTTGTTCTTCATTTCTAACTTGAGAACCATGAACTAAGAGGAGAGAAACAGGCATTAATAAGATTCTAGTGCAGAATAAACCATCCTAAAAGTTTAAAAAAAAAAAGATTCTAGTGCAGAAAACAAACAAGATGTAAACATGCTATTGTGTAACACAAAGGAGGGTCAATTGGGCATAATAAAGTGGTAGTAGTTACGGGGAGCATGTTATTCAGTTAAGACTTTGTGAACAAGGTAGATTTTATACTTTATCATTTGGCCATATCATTTAGACATCAGTCTAAAGATACTCAGAAGGTATATAATTAAGCCTGCAAATAATTTTCGAGAACTAGAAGTCATTAGTCCCTATAATTTATCAAGCACCTGCAATACCTAGTATCAGCCTTACCAATAACTTCTGACTCAATTTCATCACTTGCCATATTCCTGAACTGAAAAGGCTTTTTTATGAAACAAGCAAACAGGCAAACCAAAATGAAACCTGAAAATTCTGCTTCTTTTACTTAGGTCTTACTGTTCTCTCCCATTCCTCTTCTGACTCTGTTATGTCGGCCACAAATTCTCTCCTTTCCTTCCTTCCTGTTTTCAACTTATTTATCTATTACGAGTAGATAGACACAGAGAAAATCCATTGTAAGTCTCAAAACTAGAATCCTAAGAAAATATCATCCTTGAATTTCTGAATCTTGGTATCTTTACTATCACCAGAAAAACGGGATCAAATGGCTGCACTGTTTAAAATATGACAATGACAATTACGCTCTAATAATATTTGAATGCATACTATTATCTAAGAACTCTTACCATAAGTGCTAGGGAATATAGGTCCCTGCCCTGATGAGGCTTATAGCCTATCTCTAGGGAAAAATCAGCCACAAAACCCATTTAGTTCTAAGTTTGGTATAGCAAGGTGGCTACAGAGAAGAGTTAACAGTCAGAGTAAACCTTGAAGATTGAATAAGATCTCACCAGTTAGAAAAGAGACATGTTTCCTGCCTGAGACATAACTTGGGGTCATAAACACAGATGAAGCCAAGCATGCCTGGAAGATTCTGGAAACACAGTAACATGATATAGTTAGAAAATGGGACAGAAGTGTATGTCCATGCATGGGGTGGGATGGAGGTAGATATATAGATTGAATTCGGATTGCAAAGGGACTTCCTACTGCCAACATAAAGCATTTCCCTGATCTATTCTTCAGCAAAGTATAAATAATAAAAATACATAGGGAAAATTAGAGGTGGGAAAAAACTGACGCATAGCCTGACCATAGGCAAAAGGAAGAGAAAAAAATCCTTAAAGATTTTATAGGTAGAATCAAAATGATGAGGTAAGCAATTGAGTGTGGAGGAATGAAGGAAAGGGGACACTCAAAGGACATGGCTATAAAAATAGAAATATTTATGAGATCGTTGTCAAAGAGTTAATAAAGAGGTTGTGGTGGATATTATATTTAATCCTGCAAACTCCCAGTGAGAGATTGTTATCTGCCTTTATTTATGACAAAACAGGTTCCACAAACTTGAGGAACATTCCCAAAGCTACCCCTGAGCCAGAATTACAACCTGGATCATGTGACCCAAAATTACTACAGTTTGTCTCTCCTTGAAGAACTGCCCCAAGGTTTTTATTTTATTTTTTAATTGTTTAAAGATTCATTGAGGGTACAGAGAACCAGGTCACAGTTTCCATTTGTTAGGTAAAGTCTTTTAAAATTGTGTCCCACCTCTAAGAGAAAAGGTGTGTCGCGCACTGTGACCCCCCCACCCCCTCCCTCCTCTTATCTCTCTCCTCCCCCTTCCCTCACCCCCTATAAGGTACTAGGTCATCAATTGTCCCTATATCAGAATAGAGTACATTGGATTCTTGCTTCTCCATTCTTGTGATGCTTTACTAAGAAGAATGTGTTTCAACTACATCTAGGTTAGTACAAATGATGTAAAGACTCCATCTTTTTTAGTGGCTGAATAGTATTCCATGGTATACACATACCACAGCTTGTTAATCTACTCTTGAATTGATGGGGATTTAGGTTGTTTCCACAGTTTGGCAATTGTAAATTGAGCTGTGATAAACAGTCTAGTGTAAATTTCTTTATGATAAAGTGATTTTTTTTTTTTTCTTCTGAGGAGATTCCCAGTAATAGGATTGCAGGATTAAATGGCAGGTCTAGTTTGAGTTCTTAGAGAATTCTCCATACTTCCTTCTAAAAAGGTTGTATTAGATTGCACAACTAATCAGTTGGCTGCTGGCAAGATGGGAGAGCAGTCAAAGCTTTACAAGGAGCTCTGAGAGCATACAGGAATTCATTGAGACTATGGTAATAGCAGACACAGCAAAGAGAAAGTATGTAAATGAGATGAGAACAGAACTCGGGTTATACCAACGTTTAAGGAGGCAGTGAGGATTTGGAGGTTCTTCAATGAGCACAAAGAGAAAAATGCACAGAGAGGGAGAGAACGTGCTACTGCAAGACAGGGAAGGAAAAGTTTATAGAGTGTTTAAGGAAGTCCAGTAGGATTAGCAGAGAAAACAGACACTTGGCAGCTAGAGGTGACTCTGGGAGAACATCAGCAGAGGGTGAGGTCAGAAGCAATGGTGAGTTTACGAGACAAAGAAGAATGGGCCAACGGATGTTTTTAAGGGATATGGGGTCAGCAAACTATGCCAGAACCAGCAGGCCAAATCCAGTGTAATATCTTTTGTAAATAAAGTTGTACTGGAACACAGTCACACCCATTCGCTACCGTACGTATCACTAAGTTGAAGAGTGTAGCAGAGACCGTATGGCCCATAAAGCTGAAAATATTTGCTCTCTAACCCTTTAATGGAAAAGTTTGCCAAACTACTGTAGGCTGAAGGGAAAGACATTATGGAAAGGGATAAATGAAAGATACAACACTGAATGGGTGGGAAATGAGTGGGAATTGATGGAACAAAATCCTCAACAAAACAGAGACAGAATCAAGAACACACATGGTTCAGACAAATATTGGGCGAAAGAGAGAGGTACCTCTTTGTTTGAAAAGAATAGGGAGGAGCTGTAGGGCAGGTAGAGTATGTTTGTCTTCTAGATTTCCTTTCGTTGTTCCTGAGACATGCCTAGGAGCCAGTTATGACTCTGATCTTCCTATGAGACACTTGGCAGACTCATGTTCCAGGACCTATTACATGGTCCATTGACTATATCCCTATTCCCAAACAGTTATAAACCCTGGTCACAAGGAAGGGCAAGGTGAAAGAGAATGTGGAAAGATGAAGGCAAATCCACAACCACCACTAGAAAATCATCACATGCTAACCATGTGGACATTACTATTGCTGTATATGACTAGAAAGAACCACTCTGGAAAAATAGGCCTAACTACATTCCAACTTCAGTAAAGATTAGTACTAGAAGAAGGATGATGACTGGCTGTTATTATTGAAATATTTAATAAGAATTTCAACCTTCAAGAAGACATTTAGCTTTTGAAGACATACATAAAGCTATATGGAAAGAAACAATTGCTGCCTAAAGAAACTTATTGTTTCTCCTTCAATAAAGAAGAAAATCCCGGCTCAGTGCCTGTAACACAGGGGTTATGGTGCTGGCCACATGCACTAAGGCTGGCGGTTTCGAACCCAGCCTGGGCCAGCTAAACAACAATGACAAATGTAACAAAAAAATAGCTGGGCATTGTGGTGGGCGCCTGTACTCCCAGCTACTTGGGAAGCTGAGGCAAGATAATTAAGTCCAAGAGTTTGAGGTTGCCATGAGCTATGATGCCACAGCACTCTACCGAGGGTGACAAAGTAACACTGTCTGGAAAACAAAAAAAAACTCATTCCATCTAGAGCTCATTAAAAATTGGAAAAATGCATTTATAGTATTAAACTGGTATCTGGGCTTCATCAGACTCCTCTTGGCCCCAAACAGAAACATTTTTCTTCTATTTTAATCTTCCTTTTTATTTCACAGAGTAAGAAATGATTTGGTGACTGAGAGTTCTGCATATGGTGTACCTTTGGGTCTTTCTTTTTCCTTGGAATTTACTCCTTGGGATCTTAATGCTGGGAGAGTTCCCCCAGGGGCCACTACCCAAGAGCTGAAGACAGGAAGGGGAAGCATGTGCGGTTCATGTTCACGTCAACATTTTAACCCCTGCTGGTTCACTGGTGCAACCAAAGCCCCATCATGTTTTATTGGCTAATTTTTTTTTTTTCTGAAATAGAGTCTCACTCTGTCGCCCTGAGTAGAGTGTGGTGACATTATAGCTCACAGCAACCTCAAACTCTTGGGTTCAAGCAGTCCTCTTGCCTCAGCCTCCCAGGTAGCTGGGACTGCAGGTGCCTGCCACAATGCCTAGCTAGTTTTCTTCTATTTTTTGTAGAGATGGGGTCTCACTCTTGCTCAGGCTGGTCTCTAACCCCTGAGCTCAGGTGATCCACCCACCTCAGCCTCCCAATGCTAGGATTACAGAGTTAGCCACCACACTCAGCCTACTGGCCAACTCTTAAGATTGGTTTTAATCTAGTATTCTATATTTTAGTGTCTTATGCCCACTATATATATCATGTGATATTCTCTAAGCATATATGAGCACATAGAAAGTGTTTTAACAAACAAAAACATTTAATTTGGTGTTCATGGATAATGCAAACTTTGTTCTACAAGTTCATCATCCATTTCAATACCTAGAAATTAGAATGTTGTACTGTACTTGGTAGGGTGGTAAAATATTTGATTCCCTGAGATAAAGTATTTTAGGTTAAGACATTCAGCTCGAGAATTCTCCCCCTCTTTCTTCTTCTTTTAGGAAGCTTTCCCTCCCTTTCTACCATTTTCCTTATCACCCTGTACTAGTATTCCATGTTGTTTTTATGCATTTTTATACTGTATTTTATTTTCCTAGTTCATCTGTATCTCCTACTAGACCAATCCCTTTGATACAAGAATCTATACCATTAGAATAGGGCAGGCATCCTGTCTTGTTTAGTGTGGTATGCCCAGTATTAGAGTATCCATACAAAATAGGTGATATACATATATATGTATATACATATATAATATATATACTCTGTAAGCCCTAACATATATTAATACATATATCTAAATACTTAAGGTATTTAAGTTACATATTATGAAGATTTAAAAAGTCATAAAATGGGCAATGTTATTAATAGATAATCTGTCTTCCTATCTTGAGAATTATATCTTCATAAACACCTGGAAAGCTGGGTTCAAATTTAGAATTCTCTATCTCCTGGGTCATCAGAGCTCTTCCAGAATGGGAGAAGCTAACCTATGGCCAATTCTTGATTTTTCTCCCCATCATCTCACAGCATAAAGGGTTAGCACGCTGTAAAAGAATGTTACATTCATGCCCTGCTATCCTCCCACTTTCAACCAGTGGCCCCTTGGCCTCACCTTGGGTCTAGAGGTATATGTAACGCTGAGGATACTTTCCAATCTTGGAAGGACATGCCTGGAGATGAGCCCTGCATAGGTCCTGGAAGCAGGCTGAAGGTAATTTGTTCAGGGAATTTCAAGGGCCTGGAGCATGGTTTAGAAGAAGCGCCTAGGTTTCAAGGGGGCACATTCTCATGGCGCCGTGGTTCCTCACGATGAAGTAATGGAGAATTGTGAAGAAGGGCAAGACTGAACCTTCTAAAACATGGGGCCTTCCATGTCTCTTAACCCTTAAAAGACAGTTGTAGTGACATGTATCAAAAAGTTAGTGGTCTCTAACTAGATGCTTAATTTTATGCTTAAGTTTTGCTATTTTTCAACAATATTATAACTAGCAGCCAAAAGACATACATTTTACTATCAGCTCCCTAAACACTATCACAATAATCTTAGTCTGAGGACCGATCTTGGAATTTAAGATTTCTCACTAGCCAATTCTATAGAATTCCTATAAATGCCAAATGAGATAATGTATGCAATGATATAAACTCCCCGCTCTGTCCATTATTAGCACACAACTTTCATTTTAATAGTTTTGTTACTTTATTCCTTTATTACTAAAATCTGTATTTTTCACACATTGGCTTTGGTACTGCCTTGAAGGCAAACACTGAGCAAGATACTTTCCCACATAAACAGCAGTCCGCCAGCTTCACCACTCAAAGGTCTTGAGCAAATTCATCTGAGCTCCTTCGTAAGTGCCCGTCATCTCCATGTTCACTTAACAATGACCATATGCCTTCTGAAAGGACAGAGGTAAGGGATCCACCCCCAGCAGAAGGAAGTATAACCCAGGAGTGTGATTCCAGCCCTTTCTTCTGTATTTTCTGAACCTATTACTAACTTATACCCATGAAATATTTCAGGTTATTTTAGGTTAAGAATCTACAAATTGGTATATGCCTTATAGAATGGAGAAAAAGTACAGGCTTCTCATTTGTTGTAAAGAACAAACTAGGAAATAGAATATTTTATATATTTTGCCAATATCATTTTTCATACTGTTCACAATATCTTATTTAGTCTTAAAAGAACTACCTTTAAAAAATCATCATTTACTGTAAAAACTGCCTTTAATATTTAACTGTCAACCGTGCTGAAAATGTCAGTATCATCATATTCTGACCATGATAGATGTGAATTTAGGCATACATTTGGTTTGAATCATTCCAGGTTTGAATCCCTAGAGTTCCAATTACTAATCCTAGAAACTTTGGAAAATTAGCTTTTTTAATTCTCAGTAGTCCTTCTTTCAAAATAGGGAAAGTAATATTTTTCATGAGAGATTGTTTAGAGGATTAAATGAGATGATATAAGCAAAGCAACCGGCATATTATGTTACTTTTAAGGAACTATCACTGGCTAGGGGAGTTCTTTGATGTTCCAGGGGATTGAAGCATGGGAAAATACTGTAATGAGGGGAGGTTACATGTAGGTAGATTTCAGGAGCATAGTATGAAACACTTTCTGATCTTTCCTCTACTAATATATGATAAGAAGATTTAAATTCTTATCCTAGCCCTGACAATAACTGTTATATTCATCAAAGTATTTTGTCTCAAATAACCAGAGTTATGAAATACAAAGCTCCTATAGTTGGATATATTTAAAGAGCATGATTTAGCCAGGCATTGTGGTGGGCGCCTGTAGTCCCAGCTACTCGGGAGGCTGAGGCAGGAGAAGGTTGCTGTGAGTTGTGATGCCACAGCACTCTACTGTGAGGGACAAAGTGACACTCTGTCTCTAAATAAATAAAAATAAAGAGCATGACAATAACAATACCTACCATCTGCTGCACTCTCCATGGGCCAGGCAACATTCTGAGTGCTTTCCATTTTTATATTTATAATCTTTTATTACTCATCATCCTATTACTGTACTCATTATTCAAATAAACTAAGCCAGTGAGAGATCACATAACTTGGCCAAAATCACACAGCTAATATTCACAGAAACCAGGGTTTGAAACTAGGCAGTCTGGCTACAAAGCCTATGTCTTAACTGCTACTCTTTTTTTTGAATTTTTTTTTTTTTTTATTGTTGGGGATTCATTGAGGGTACAATAAGCCAGGTTACACCGATTGCAATTGTTAGGTAAAGTCCCTCTTGCAATCATGTCTTACCCCCATAAAGTGTGACACACATCAAGGCCCTGCTAGTCTTAACAGCTCTTGCCCTTACAGCTGCCTCCATGATTGTGTTTCAGAGACATTGAGCCTAGGAGTTTTACACATTTCTTTCCAACTCACAGGAGCCTTGGTTTTCTAACACTGACACAGCCCCAGACTAAACAGAACTAGATTTAGTATCATACCAACCTTTGGGGATAGAAAATTTTAAATGGGTTTAAAATTTAAGCCCTAAATTTTTTTCCAACTCTACGTATACTGTTTCCAGAAGACCACATGTACTGCTGGGGCTTGCGTTCATGAATTTTTTTTTTTTTTTTTTTTTGAGACAGAATCTCACTTTGTTGCCTTCAGTAGAGTACCCTGGCATCATATCTTACAGCAACCTCAAACTCTTAGGCTCAAGTGGACCTCTGGCCTCAGCCTACCTAGTAGTTGGACAACAGGTACCTGCCATGATGCCCAGCTATTTTTAGAGATGGGGTCTCAGTCTTGCTCAGACTGGTCTCAAACTCCTGAGCTCAAGCAGTCTACCCGCCTCAGCCTCCCAGAGTGCTATGTTTACAGGCGTGAGCCAAAATGCCTACAATTTGTTCACGATTTTTAAGTCTCCATCTGTGGTTCAGGTCTTGCTCTAGAGCTCCAGAACCATCTGTACAATTGCCCACCAGATGGGCACAAACTCAACATGTGCTAAGAAAATTCCCTGATTGCCCAGGCAATCCAGCTCTTCTCCTTTTATCTTATATTCTATCAATGACAAAGACCTCTCAATTCACCACTTAAACATCAAAGTTGAATTCCTCTTCTTTATTCCCAAACTAATGCTTTAGTCAGCCTCATCAATTTTCAGCACTGTCTCTCAGATTTCCATGTTTTTTTCCTTCTGGTTCTTCTTTACTTGTTATGTACGCATATGTATATTTATTTTTCGCTTATTTAAAAAAAAGAAAATAGAAAAACTAGTTTCCCTGATTTTAAAATACAAGCTTATTATACTGAAATATGGAAAATATGGAAACATAAATAAAAAGTGACCATTATCTATCATCACATAGTGATGACATCCATTAAAGTTATTTTTCATGTAAAGTCATTTTCTTTGAATATTTTCATATTTGCCTAGAATCTTTTCTTCCTTCCTCCTTCCCTTCTGTTCCGTCCCCTCTCCTTCTTTTCCCTTTTCTTTTTTTGTGAGACTAAAGTTTGGCTCTGTCACTTGGGCTAGAGAACAATGGCATCATCACAGATTACTGCAACTTCAAACTCCCAAGTTTAAGCAATCTTCCTGCCTCAGCCTCCTAAGTAGCTGGGAACTAAAGGCACCTGCTACCACACCCAGCTTATTTTTCTATTTTTAGTAAAAATGGGGTCTTCTTGCTGAGGCTGGTCTCAAATTCCTGACCTCAAGTGAGCCACCCATCTCAGCCTTCCAGAGTGCTAGGATTACAAAAAGGCATCAGTCACCACACCCAGCTGCTTTGAATTTTTCTATGTATTTTTATTTCTTATATTGTTGAAGGCATACTGTATGTATTTTATAGAAGTAACCTAGACTGTCTCATTTCTTATGTCGTTGTATAGACTGCACTGTCTGCCACTATTTTTTATTTCCTAGGCCAACTGCCCTTTGGCCAAGCTGTAACTATTTGGCTCTCCCATTAGAATATAAGATCCTTGAGGTCAGCAATCTTTTTCCTCTAGTCTCTGCATGTACCATTTTCATGTGGGTATGTGTGTGTATCAAAATCTATAAACTTGTAATAGTGTTGCTACAGCGCACATTTTCCTAAAAAAGCTGGCTGTGTTCAGTAGTGTAACTACTTTAGTGCCCAATATTCGGTGATTAAAATGAATGATGTCTGATACCCACACATAGACATGTGTTAAAATATTTCGGGAACTTAAGAGGAATCTATAACTCTTTCATGGTAAATTCCTTGTAAGAATCATTCAGCCAAATATGGCATTTACTTTGTCCCAAAGTTTGCTAAGACTTCAGTCCCTCGTAGGCTAAGATTGTCTTGTATCTTACATTCCCAGAACCTTGTACTGTATTATCCACAGAGTATGTGCTCAAGAAATAATAAGAAATTATTTACAAGTTTCAAATTAGTGACAATTTGACCTATGCAGTTCTCATAAAACATAGAAAAGTCATTATTTATCTAAAGAGTTCTGTTAATTTTTTATAAAAACGAGAATAATACACATTTTGCACTGATACCTACTATGTGTATGCTTAATTTCAAATGCATTTGATAATTTTTATATTCATTATTGCCACACTTGCAAGATACTGAATAAACAAAGACCTCACTGGAAAATACGGGTGCTATCAAGTAAGATTCTAAGGTAATAAGATCACTATAAAATATTTAATCCATGTATTTAAATATTATGTTTAAAAGCCTTGTATGAGTAACAATCAAAAACAGACATTAGAAATAGGATTGAAAATTTCTTTTCTTTTCTTTTTTTTTTTTTTTTTTGAGACAGAGTCTCATTATGTCACCCTTGGTCGAGCACTGTGGTGTCACAGCTCACAGCAAAACTCCAACTCCTGGGCTTAAGCGATTCTCTTGCCTCAGCCTCCCAAATAGCTGGGATTACAGGTACCTGCCACAACGCCCAGCTATATTTTTGCTGTAGTTGTCATTGTTGTTTGGCAGGCTGGGCTGGGTTTGAACCTGCCAGCCTCAATGTATGTGGCTGGTGCCCTAGCTGCTGAGCTATGGGCGCTGAGCCTGAAAATGTCTTACATAGTTTATATCACATCATTTGCATTCTATTTGCAAAGGCTCTATTAACAGAATTTATACCATGACCAGTTTAAATGATATTTGATACCTAATGGTTAGAGGGCACAGACTGATATTTAAGATTTAAGGCTACACCATGGTAACTTTGATGGGTTATTTTCTATTGAGGATAACCAGATATGACATTTCTTAAAAAGGTCTAGATCACTAAAGAAAAAGAATGGCTTAATTGCATCAATGCAAACTGATCCTTGGCATAACTTGAAAAAAAAAATAGATACCTTGAATGACAGATACACAGATAAAAGTAGTTTATTTATTTATTTTTTTTTATTTTTGGCCGGGGCTGGGCAAACCCGCCACCTCCGGCATATGGGACCGGCGCCCTACCCGTTGAGCCACAGGCGCCGCCCAAAAGTAGTTTATTTTTATTTTGCCTTATTTGAGAGAAGAATAATGCTGTAAGTGTTTCTCAATCAATCCAAAGAGAATAGTAGGTACTTCTAAAATCAGTTATGTAGCATACTCTTACAATGACGGCACAGTTTCCTCATTGTGAGTGATATGTTAAAATCAGTCCTGGGTTTCTTTAGAATACAGCTTGCCCTTCTTACAAGCTTGACCGTTACTGTACATTTTCTCTTTTGTGTAGGTTACTTAGTTAGATTAAGCTGTTTGCTACAACACTACCTATCTTTTTAAAGCTGCACATGCTGGCTTTCTAATGGTGATATCATAATGAAGGTGGTATGTACAAGCCACTACATGATGACTTGCTTTCCATGACATTTGAATGGGTAATAGAAGTTGATAGTAAATATGTCCCTCGCATTTTCCCAAACACAGTACTACGGATGTATATAAGACTTGCATCCAGAGAAAAAAAGAATAAAGTGTTTTTATGATAAATAGAAAAGTAACACGGACCATCACCAACTCATTCTATCAATTAATACTTATGGAGGGCCTACTTTGTGTGAGGCATCATTCACAGTTGGCAAATAAAACAGGAACAATTCAAGTGAAAGAGGAAGCAGCACAGCAGCGGCGATCGCAAGCACAAAACTCATTGATTGTTGAAATATGCTTTGGGTCTCTGGCACTTGAGAAAAGACCCAGCATTCTCAATATTCACCTCCCGAATAGGTTATAGTCTTCCTCAGGTTCTCACGTTTTTTTCTCACAAATATAATTCTGACAGTTTTTAACTTTGTCCAGTAAATTAGTCACAGCAGCATCTTCTATGAGAGCAAAAGAATTCAAACTGGAGAAAACATGCTCTGTGCTGACTTCCAGCTTCGAAGATGTAATGGCAACTCGTGTCTCCTCAGTGTCTCTCACTTAAAAGAGAGAATGCGTGTGCAGATAGACAAAATTGTAGGCTCAGTCATAGCAAAATGCGATTTATGCCAAAACAGATGTGGGAATGTCACCAATCGCAGAATAAATGACAAGTTTTAAACTCCTTAGAAAAGAAGGGCGAATTCAGTAATTACGGAACTTTTTTTGTTTGTTTGGCTACGAGAATGCGAGGCACAGCCCTTTCTTGCATATGCACATAAAGCTTTAAAATTTTTATTTTTCCTTGAGCAAGCCTTGGGAATGGAATAAAATGCTACAGAACAACACACATCCTAGTATTTTTAATCTCCTGGTAATTTTTTTTTTTTTTTTGCATGATATGACTTTTACCATAAAAAAAATTAAATTGAAGTGGCACTGACAGAATTTCCAGTACACAAAGCATCAACAGAAAGCACACAGCCTGCGTGTGCTGGGAGCTCCAATAGACGGTCATCTGCAAATGGACAACTTTAATTCGATTCCTGGCACCATTGGCCGTGCTGAGAATTCTCCTATCTCTTCACACCAGGGGTTTGCTCTTTTAAGCATTGCTCCCTGAAGGGAAGGAAAAACTAGAGAGAGAGGATTTCCAATGACCCTGCACAGATGAATGGATATGTCAATGGTGAATATTGGTTCAGCTTTGAAACGGAATCCTGCCGTGGTCTTGCGCTTCCAGCCCTCTACGCTAGCGTGAGTGTCGCCAAAGACTTGTGTGAGCAGGAATCTTTAAAAGATCAAGACAGAGAATGAGAAGGTAAAAACACAAGCCCAAAAAAAGGCAAAATGCTTTTTAAAAATTAATGATAATTTAAATGTTTGGGAAATTCAGTTCTCCAGAGACAAGAGAGTATTAACTCTTAACGTTAGTGGGGCTTTACATTTAAAACTTGAGGTTCACAAAGGTAAATTCCAAAACACTAATTGCTCACAGAGTCAATTAGTAATGTGGGCTCCATCTGACAAGTCTTGAAAAACAATTAAATACCGAATTGAACACTAAGCACTTCAAATCCTCTTATTCTTTCCCTTGCCAGTATTATAATGAAAGCACACCCAGACGTGGGCAAAAAGCAGAATATCAATTCCATTTGTTTGGAAGATGAGCATTTCAGCTACTAATCTTGTAACTGGGTAGATGAAAAAATTCTGCCTGAATAACTACAGAACACACATTTATTTTCACATGCTTTACGGTTAGTTTTCATTCAGCTATCAATCAATCAATTATGCTGTGACATGATGTAATTTCCTAATCATACTAATATTCATGCTTTTATCACTATCAAAACCAGAGCACATACAATTCAATGAGACAGAAGTCTAATTATTTAAATATGTTAGAGCATATTACATCTCCAAGGCTGTTTCCTTTATGAGTTTTTCTTCCCTAAAAAGGAAACATCTAATTTAATTGTAAAGAGAAAAGTATATTAAATAGCATTATATCCCTCCAGTAAGCAAAACTGATTTTTTATACATCTCAATAAGTATAGGATTTTTATGGAACCTCATTTAAAATTAATGTTGTTTGCTTATTACCAAGAATAGCAAAATGGAATTTATAGCATCAGAAGAAACAGTAATTACACATAAAGAGAAAGATAATTTTTTTAAAATTGTCAATGCTCTTTTTACCTGAGAAAAAATTATTATAGTGACTCAAAAACTGCTCAGCATCCCTAAAACATAATTTTACATTATTCCCTGTGAATGAGTGGCTTAGTTCTCAATATTTTTTCTACACTTAACATTTTTCAGACTTAAAAAGAAAACACATTTATTTGTTTAATCATTTCAATGTTACCTTGACAGATTGCAGAGGAAAGTTTAAAATTTTCAGGCAAAACTGTTTCCTTGATGCCTAGGTTACAATCCTTGTATCCTAGGCATCATTGTAGGCTTGATTATATAGATTAAAGGCAACATATCTTCTATATAATATATGTTAAACACAAGAAATACAAACATATTCCCTCAGATCTTTACAGGGGAAAAATTCTATGGGTGCCACGTTACCACTTTCTACTATGTTTTGAGGTCTATAATCCACTTAACCCATGGCAACAGCTCCTCAGATAAATTTTATTTACTACGAAATGTCTTGAAATATATTTTCAAGATAGCTTTGAAAAATTCATTACTCCCTTCAGTAAGGAATGAGCACAGATATATTGAAACCAAACAAGAACAGTTACACCATTAACAACTTCAAAAAAAAAAAAAAAAAGGGCGGCGCCTGTGGCTCAGTGAGTAGGGCGCCGGCCCCATATGCCGAAGGTGGCGGGTTCAAACCCAGCCCCGGCCAAACTGCAACAACAACAAAAAAAAACGCATTATTTTTCAAATACAAAATCAATTATTTTTCAGTTAATAAAAGTTGGCTTTTTCTAAATTCCTCAGGAAAGACTATAATTGGTTAGAAATTTCTTTTGTGCTTTTCCTAAGTATTTTATTGATGTCAACCTAACATTCTAATATTAAGTTTCTATAAACATAAAGTTATAGGTATACATGAATATTGTAATGTGTAAAGTAGTTTAAGTTGACAAGTGTTTATTACAGAATTATATTATTAGTTATATGCTGCCCTTAGTGCTACAATTACAACTCTGATGACAAACTATTTCATATGGAGTGACAGATATGTCCATGTACAGTCCAGTCCTATAAGAGGTAAGATGAGACCTTTACCTTCACTTTTAAAATAAGAGTTTGAGATCAGCCTGAGTAAAAGCATTCTTCCTATTTTTATCTCTACAAAATAGAAAAATTAGCCAAGCATTGTGGTACACTCTTGTAGTCTACCTGAAGCTACCTGGAAAGCTGAGGCAGGAGGATGACTCAAGCCCTGGAGTTTGAGATTGCAGTGAGCTATGATAATGCCACTATACTCTATTCCAGGAGATAATGCACGACTTTATCTCAATGAAATAAAATTAAATAAAAATTAAAAAATGTTTCTGCAGAAAATTTTCATCCTAATTTTAGGATTAGTACATCATTACAAAATAGTAAACTTTTAAAACTATGAAATAATATCTTTCTGAAATACTACTCAGCCACCAAAAATAATGAAATAATGCCTTTTGCAGCAACTTGGATGGAACTTGGGGGCATTATTGTAAGTTAAGTAACCCAGGAACAAAAAAAAACAATTATTGCATGTTCTCACTTATAGGTGAAAGTTGAGCAATGGATATGCACAGTCGAATAGAGTGACTTCCTGGGCAGTGAAGACTCAGAAGGCAGCGGGTAAGAGGCGGGTGCAGGATGAGATACTACCTATTGGGTACAATGTACACCATTCAGGTGATGGGTTTATTAAAAGCCTAAACTTCTCTACTGTGCAATTCAGCCATGTAAAAAAACCCATTTGTACCCCTAAATCATTTAAATTAAAAAGAAAAGAAAAAAATAATATGTTCAATTATGTTAACAGATACAGAAAATGTTGAGCTGGAAAATTTTGCAACATTCAACTTCAGAATGTTTTCTTGGTTATGTAACAAAAATGTAAGAATTTGAAGATACAATTAATTCCTAATCATTTTCATAAATACTTCATTGGTTATTCATTTCATCATTTTCTTTCCCCAATACACTGTCTGACCCTGTCACTGCATTTCCCTAACTTAGAGAGAGGGGTGTGTGTGTGTGTGTGTGTGTGTGTGTGTGTCTACCCATGTTACTTCTACACCTAGGCTTCAGTTCTTTTTATCTGTACATTTCAGATCAGGAAACAGTTATTTATCACAACCGGTTTTAAATACGTTTTACACATTTAAGAGTCTGTACTTAAAAAGCAATGTGATTCATTTCTCTGGAAATGGAATTCTTTATGTGAAGGACATCACTCTGTAGCCTGGAATTCGTAAATAAATCAAGACCTATTGACTTGAAAAGAAAATCCAACTGTGTTGATTGTAATGCTAGGTCTTTGAGCTATATTTAGCTGCAGAAAAAAAAAAAGTGTTAATAAATGTGCTAAAGACAAAAAGCCAAAAGAAAATGTGCTTGATCAGATATTTAGAATAACATGGTATATGTATGAGTCCTGGCCCTTTGAACCTCAAATCTCTTTAACAGTGATAAATATCAGAGATCCCCGAAGAGTTTCTTCCTTGTCCCTTAACAGACTGCTTGGCATCAAGTGCTCAGTGGGCTGGAAACCCACAGCCAGCCAGGGAGGGACAGCATCGATGGAACCGTGTTTACTCTGTCAGAGGCAACTGATTAGGATGACACCCACTCTTAACATTAAACCCGCCAGGCAGGACTGTACCCAGAGGGCTTCCTGATAGTTGGAGCAGCCATCGATGAAGTTCGCAACCTATGACATGTGTTAATAATGATAGGAGATGTGCTGCCTTAGCTGCTTATGCAACACATGCTAATGAAGAGCTCCCTTGCTGCAGATTTCCCTCAAATTTCATTTCAAGAAGCTGGAATTGTGCAATTTAAAATTATATAAAGAAAAGAGTGTCTACAATAACTTAATCTCCTGGCTTTTGTATTTGAATTATTTCAGAGTCAGGGAATTCTAAAGGAGAATCTCAGAAATCCAGGGAAAAATTAAATAGCAAAAGGTCCAACTTCATATCACAGAATCACAGAGCTTGAGAGGATTTTGGAGGCCACTAGTTCAGCCCCTTCATCTTGCAGTTGAGGGGCTGAGGCCTGGAGTTCTTACACATCAGGAGCAGCAAAGCCGAGCTTAGAACCTCGGCCTCCTGCACTACTAGGGAGCTTTTCATCATACTACTTTGGCCTGACACCTTTTCAGAAAATTAAAAACCCACATACTGGAATATAATTATAATTTCAAAGATAGTGAGTCCTTTGGAGGCAAAGGAGTTGGAAACCTGATGCAGAGAAGAAAATGGAAATGCCATGACAGTAAATACCATGGATGGTATCCTTAAAAAAGTCAGATTTGGTGGGGTCAAAATATTCTTTTGTGAATTATAACATGACCTCTGTTGGTAACAGTGATAATAACTTATCATTCTTCTTCTTCTTTTTTTTTTTTTTTTTTACTTAAAATCAATCAGTAAAGAAGTCTTAAGTCTTGTATTTACACAATCTATGTTTTTTAGGCCACTCAGCCTCCAAAGATTTCCAACAGAATCCATGTTTATGCATTATGATATATTTCGGTGATAAAGTATACTGTCGAGCTGCATTATTAATCTATTATAGCAAAATCATACACCAACCTCACCTGACAATCTCATTTGCTTGTCAGAAGGTGAAATATTCTTTTTCTATTACTATA
The DNA here is from genome assembly GCF_027406575.1 of Nycticebus coucang. Classification (NCBI taxonomy): domain Eukaryota; kingdom Metazoa; phylum Chordata; class Mammalia; order Primates; family Lorisidae; genus Nycticebus; species Nycticebus coucang. Next base: position 59,709,098 of record NC_069786.1, read on the forward strand.
GTATGCTCTGGCTTCAAACCTAAGGCCCTTGGGAATGGCTGAGTCATGAGTTCCCAGCATATAAAATATCCATTGAGAGTTTATTTTCTGTTAAGTATATTTCCTTGCCAGCCATTATGGGATAGTTTTGCACACTGTTAGCTTAGGTTGATGCTGCCCACAATACCCTAGTGATCCAACAAAATAATGACTATATCTCAAAAGCTTCCAGAAATACCACTGAACCCTGTGGGACAGTGACAACAGTGCTAGACAGAGGAGTAAAGAAGTCTGTGTTGACTTAGTACTTTCATCATTTGTTCCCTCATCTACAAGAACTCCTGGAGTTAACCTTGGTTTATGCTTAGGCTTTCTTCATCTCTAAAATGTTATGCTAAGAAACTTACTCCAGGACTTACAGAAATGGGAAAGTGGGAGAGTGCCATGTAACCCTTACCCAGGATAACCTCGAGTCTGTAAAACATTGTGGGCTCTCAGAGGAAGGGACATTTAATAGATTATAGATTCTAACAGAACTCCTCAGTACTCAAAGGCATGTACTGAAGATAATTCACATTTGTGTTAAGTTGTTGGCCCGTGGTAGGTCCTCATTAATTGTACATCAGATGAAACCAGAAAATGAAATGAAGAAAATGATTCTATTAAAAATAGCATCAAAAAGAATACACCATTTAGGAATACATGGTTTAACATAAGTACAAAACTTGTACCCAGAGAGCTATAAAATATTGCTGAAATAAACTGAAGGTCCAAATAAACAGAAAAATATCTATGTTCCTAGATTGAAAGACTTGATATTATTAAGATGACAATAATCCTAAAATTGATATGTAGATTCAGTGCAATCCTTGCCAGAATCCAAGATTCCTTATTTGTAGAAATTGACACATTGATTCTAAAATTCACATGGAATTGCCAGGGGCTCAGAATAGTCAAAACAATCTTTAAAAAAAGAACAAAGAAAGAGGAGTCATACTTCTCAATTTCAAAGATTATGGCAAAGAAATACTAATCTAGACAGTGTGGTTCTGCCATAAGCACAGACATGTTGATCAATAGAATAGAATTTAGAGTCTATATCAAAATGCTTGTTTGTGGTCAAGTGAATTTCTACAAGAGCATGAAGAACATTCAATGGAACAAGAATAGTCTTTTCAGGCCTCCCTAGCGATAGGCCAGCTAGAGAGCAACATGAAAAACCAATGAAGTTGGACCCCACTTTACACCACATATAAAAATCAGTCAAAATGGATCATAAGCCTAAATGTAAGACCTAACTTAAAGATAAGAGGTTCCTGTAGAAGAAAACATAGGGATAAATCCTCATGAACTTAGATTTGGCAAAGATTCTTAGATGTAACACCAAGATCATGAGCACCAAAAGAAAAAAGTGTATAAATTGGACTTAATCAAAATTTAAAACTACTTTATTTTAAATGAAATGAGGAAAAACATCTCACAAGAGAAAATGTTTATAAATCATGTATCTGAGACATAGAATATATAAAGATTTCTTAAAGCTGAATAATAAGAAGACAAATAATTGAACAGTCATCACTGATATGAATGGACATTTCTTCAAGGAAGATGCCCACACAGTCAGTAAGCATCACAAGATGCTGGACATTATTAGTCTTCAGGGAAACACAAATCAAAGCTAGAAGGAATGTCACTCTGCACCCACTAAGATTGCTAGAATCAACTTCCCTCCCCCAAAGTCAGATAAAAACAATGGGTTTTTCATTGGTTTGCCTGTTTTTAGAGACCAGAGTTTTACTATGTTGCTCAGGCTCATCTTGAACACCTGGGGTCAAGTGAGCCTCACACCTCAGCATCCCAAGCAGCTGGGATTACAGGCAGGTGGCCCTGTGCCCAGCAAATGATGACAATTATTAATGATGATATAGGGAAATCAGAACCTACACTGTTGGTGAGAATGTAAAGGGCAGCTACTTTGGAAAACAGTAGGGCAGTACTCAAAGGATTAAACATGGGGTTACTCCATGACTCAGCAATTTCACTTTTAAGGATCTGTCGAAGAAAAATGGAAATATATGTCCATACTAAAACTTATACATGAATATTTACAGCAGCATTAGTCACAATAGTCGAAAAGTGGAAACACTGCAAAGGTCCATCAACCCACGAGTGGATAAACAAAACGTGGCATCTATTGGAAGATTAGTCAGCCATAAAAAGGAATGAAGTACTGATACAGACCCCAACAGGAAGGAGTTTTGAAAAATTACGTGATGTGGAAGAAGCCAGACAAAAATACCACGCATTATGTGAGTACGTTATGTGAAATGTCTGGAATGAGAAAATCCTTAGGGAGACAAAATAGCTCAGTAGTGAGTTCCTTGGGCTGTGGCAGGGAAGGAGAAATAGGGAGGTGAGTGACGATGACTAAAGGGCACGGGGTTTCTATATGAAATGACAAAAACATTCTAAAGTGACTATGGTTGTAGCTGTGTATATCTGTGAATATACCAAAAGTTAACGAATTACACACTTTAAATGGGTGATTTGTATGCTATGTGAAATATATTTCAATACAACTGTTAAAAGAAAAAATTTACATATCAGATTAATAAATCTGCATCTTGTAGGATGGAGACGGGAATGGCATTTCAGATGGATAGAACACTATATGCAAAGGCTTTGCAGGCGTGAAAGAATATGGTATAATTTTCAGAGAGAGGAGAGAGGTATGCCAAATCATAAGAAATATAATATAATAATGGTAGGAAAGGAGGTTTATTTCCCATTCAAAAGGGCTCTGGTATTAGTAACCAAGAAAATTTTATACTGAAGTAGAATTAGGAAAACATTCCCTATTTTAAATACTAGGCAGTGGGGTGCAAAGGAAAATCTGCTCACTATATGGAGAATACATTTACAGTGCCAAGATAATCCAAAAAAAGTGGAGTTATTACAAGCAGCACAACAGATTAGATGTAGAGAGGAGAATTAGGCTTCCTGGGGAAAATTTCACATCCCTCCAACATTCTCACTGCCAAGGCCTGGTGATACTGGGCTTAATATAGTGCCATTATGTATATAAAATGCCTTTGCTTAATTACATCTCCTTTTTTGTTAACTAAAACTATTAGGTCATTATACATTTACTTGAGAGTTGTAATGTGTATTTCAAAGTCACAAGCCATTATTTTCATGTTATTAAGCTTTTATTACAGAGACTCTAAACTATAAAATGTTTTGGGAGTTTGGGAATTTCATTGAAAACAAACCCTGAAGTACAGTAGTTAAAGAGATATTCAAGGCTCATACTGACATTTTACTTTTCAAGCCTTAGAGTCACACTCCTGATATATCCAAAACTTTACAAGGACAAATCTCAAGATTTTACTTCATTTCATTTTCTTGAAAAAGAGACAGCTATAACCCATTTCGATGAAATAGCAGTAAAGCTAAAGCATTAAGGAAATAAACTTTATTGGTGTTCTTTAAGGATTAGCATGCATAGGCACCTTGTAGCCAAATAAACATTTCATTATAAATATTTGGTTGGTTTATGTGCCATTCTATCAGAACAGGATAAATAGGGACCGTCGCCATCTCTGTTGACAGTACGTTGCTCTCACATTAATTTGATTGAAGGTGGCTTGCCAGCACAGCTCACTTTCCCCATTTGAGAGCACTCAGATAAGAAAACTACAGTGCTGCTAGCAGATAGGCCTGGTGACACAATAGAATGAAACTCATTGAAGAAGTGTAATTATAGTGATTACTTCAGAAAAAGAAAGCACGTACACTGATGGGAAGAAGTAAACACTGCCACAATTACGGGAGCCCAGTTCCCTTTGGTATCGATGCAGGCGTCCTGGACAACACCAAGCCAGCAAGCAGTAAGACCACAGAAAGCTTTCCAACAGAACAACATAAAAGCACCAAAGGCTACAAAATGGCATAAGCCAATTTCCCAAAGTGCTGGAACAAAGACCCCCTCTGTTTTGGGTGAATTCAATATACCAAATAGATTAGTTGGAGAAGTCCGCCTTCCAAAATCAAAACTAGGTACAAACATCCGGAAGGTTTCCCCCGGAGGAATGTAATCGGCAAATGCTTTTTAAAGCTGTTATTTTAATGGCTCTGAAAAATAAACAATGTGGGGTTATCTAGTTCTCTCAGGTAACAGTCTCATGAAACTAATAGAGGCAGGGAGGGTTCACTTCTACCGTTAATTAGGCAAAAATGATCTCTTAAAAAAAATGATCTCTTAGCATTGAAGTACTCAAGAATTTTATTATGAGAGAAGCAGGGAAAAGTTTCACTTCTCACCAGTGCACCAGATTAGAGATACAGACAGAAAGAAAATCAGAGCTTAATGTGGGCTCCAGAGCTCACCACACACAGCCCTTGATTGGCATTCGTGAAGAAACAGAGACACCAAGAGGTTTGCCACCTTGTCTTAGCTGGCACAGCAAATTAGCCAAAGGTTGGGACTAGAACCTAAGGCTCTGTCTCCCAGTTCTGTGTTTTTCTACCATCACCTGATTATTTTTCAATAATAAACTCGATAAAATGAGAGGAAAAAACTATTCATATAAATTTACATAGTAATAAAATACTTCAAAAACATTTGAATAATCTTATTTGATTATTGTCAGCTCTCTGTGAAGTAGGTAAAACTATTTTATGTCAGATATATTTGTGTGGGTATGCAGCTAGGTCAAAAAAGAGACAAAGTGAAAGTCATGCAGAGAGACTGAGAGAGAGAGAGAGAGAGAGGAAGCATGTGGGAGTCTCAGAGGCAGAGGCTAGGACACAAGGTGTGACAGAGAGTAAGCGTAAGCCAAAGAAAAAGTAGCCGAGAGAGGGACAGAGAGACACACAGACACACGCACGAAGCAGAAGGGAAGGCGCAGACGGCAAAGCCTTCAATGATCTGACCAAGGTCAAAGAGCCCCCAGTGCTTGTCAGAGCTGCACCCCCAAAGCTGGTACTGAAATCCAGATTCTCCTGCCCCTTCCACGGACCATGGGGAGGCTCCAGACCATCACAAACAGAAGAGAATTACAAAGCACAGGACAACTCTTTAATCTCCCTTTTAGATGTTATTCTTCTTTGCAGGGTGGGCCCTCCACCCCAGAAATATCTGATTAGAACGAAATGAATTAGAGTCTTCTTAATACAATCAGAGCAATGGCTACTGTCTGAATGGTTGAAAGAGTCACTTCTCTTTTAAAACCATTAGCTAAGTCCTGCCCTGGAAAATAAAATATCAAGAGAAACCCATCTTTTTCCTGTCATTGGGAATTTAACGACTTTTAAAACATGGAGTTCATAACCTGGGATTCACAGAAGAATCAGGCAGTGTCTATACACCTCCTGATAGTATATGTAAAATTCAGGGCATACCTGAATTTTTTCTATAAAGATTCTCAGGATTTCTAACACAAGAATTTTGAACCACTGGTTTCTAACTAAAGTTTGTGAACAGATTAATGACAATGCATACATTTTGGGGGAAGTAAAAAATTAACTACCTAAATGACTTGGACAAAATTAATAACAATTTAAAAAAACAGTGGTAATCAATCTTTAGTGTTCCCCCACCCTAAACACATTTGTTTAACTACAAAATATTTTCTTATTCTTTTCACTCTGGTGACTTTTAGTTGAAAATGATATAAGAAGGTAAATTTCATTTTAAAAGAACAATGGCCAATTCAAAATTTAATTAAAGTCTGGGGTGGTTTGGCCAAATGGACAGACTTTTTAAAAGCAAATCTTACATTAAAAATATACTGTATTTAATTCAGGTCTCTTCTGAAGGCTCTACTCTACTCACCAACATTGAAATACACTGTATTTTGAAGCTATACCATAGACAATCATCTCATATGAAATTTCCAGGGTTCATTGCTTCCAGATTACAGCAAAATTATAAAATGAACTCTTCTGCACTATTAACATACAGTACTACCAGGGCCACGAGGTAGTTCAGAGACGGAGAATCAGAAACCACTAATGTGTTAACTAGTTTCCATAATGGCCTCCCCCCACTCTCCAGGCTTTTTCGTCCCCTCCCACAGTGAATTGGATCAGACTCTGTGGATTCTGATCACAAAGACACACTCAGCCAGTTTAGTTGTAAACTCCAAGCATTGACAGCTTCTCCTTTTCTGCCCTTGGTGGCTTGATCTTTAAAGTAAGTCTGCCACCCCACTGCCGAGGACATGCAGAGAGGCCACGGAGGACAGAAAGAAGCACTGGTTCTAATTCAAGAGAGGCCTGGCTGTCCAGTGTCCCAGCTGAGCTGACCCAGTGTTCCAACCATCCCTCCCAGGACCTAACACTTGAGTGATCATACTGGACACTCAGCTCACAAGTTATCGTGACTGCAGGCCTAGCCAATATCATCTGGAAAATTTGCTCATCTGCTCCTAGTCAAGGCACACAATCATGATGAATAATAAATTGTTACTGTTTTTAAAAAGTACTAAGTTTTAGGGCATTTTGTTAAGCAGCAACAGATACAAGGGTAAAATGGCATGAATAGTGAATTTACAAGAGGAAATTTAGAAAATGAAAAAGTGTAAGTAACTGGAGCTTCTCTGCTGAGTACGAGAGAAAAACATTTATGAAGTCCTAATTTCCCCATCACTCATCTCATTAAACCCCATCACTACACTGAAAAAGAGAGTTTGAGTGAGGTTATTGCCCACAGTAATACAGCTAGAAAGTGGAAGAGCCAGAATTTGAAGACAGATTAGATTTCACAGCCTAGATGTATTCATCCCATTATATTGGCAGGCTGTGAATGGGAAGGGAGGGAAGGAATAAGCCTGACCCACAGAGGAAGGCTTGACGCTAACGACTGGTAATGAAAATCTTTCCTAAGCACACTCATTCCTGGTTTATTTTTTTGAGACAGAGTCTTGCTCTTGTTTCCCCAGCTAGAGTGCAGTGGTATATGCTCACACTTTTAAAAATAGAATACGTGAGCCATGACTTAACCTGTACAATGACTAATCATCATTATTACAGAATCTGTGTTGAATTGTATGTGCTCTAATGTAGTGATATACTCAGGAATGATTACTTGGTTCTATATTCAATGATCCTAAATGCGACACACATACATAGCATATGTATAATATATCACCATATAATATATTCATTCTTCTTTCTGACTTTCATATATTTTTTGTTTCTCTCTTGTTGTGAGACTGTGTTCTGGATCAGCTAAGCATGGAAAACCAGACAGCTAAGCTAAGTAATCTCCGCAGATGAGAGGATGGCTTCTAAGTGAGAGATCGCAGGGCTTTTCTATGAATAAAGTGCATGAGCTTCTGCACATGTGCCCTCTAACATACAATGTGGTGTTTGGGGTGGTTAATACTGCCAGATCAGTAAATTCTAGATGACAAGTTCAAATGTGGTATGTATATATATATATATATATGTATATATATATATATATATATATATATATATACACAATGGAATATTATTCAGCCATAAAAAAGATTGGAATCTTGTCATTTGCAGCAATACGGATGGAACTGTAGAGTATTATGTTAAGTGAAATAAGCCAAGCACAGAAAGATAAATTTCACATATTCTCACTCATATGAGGAAGTTAAATATTAAAAACAATTAATCTTATGGAGGCAGAGAACAGAATGATGGTTACCAGAGGCTGGGATAGGGAAGGAGGAAAAGCTAACATGAATTTAAAAAAGAAATATAAATGTATTCATTAACACTAAACTATATACTTTAAAATGGTGGTAATAGTAAATTCTACATAAATTTTACTTCAACTAATAAATAAATAAATCTGCATGCAGAAGGTAGTGAGGTGAATACACCTTGATTTTTAAAAAGTATGACTTTGTATAGGAGCTAAAGAAATAGTTTTGGCTCTAAGGAGCTTTAAATGCTGAGGACAACTGATGATTTTCAAATTGAGCTCAGTGGGGACCTGGTCCTCTGTACCAACTGAACAGAAAAACATCATGTAGGTACTGCAATGAAGTATTTCTGGCAAATGCTAAAGACAACTATCCTTTCGTTGCTTTTACACATTTTATAGTTTGGGGTTCTGAGTTTGTGTTAGCTTGAAAACAAAAATGTTCTACTATTGAAATACTTTTGAAAATCAGTGATTTGAGAGATAGATTGTGTCTACAGAGGGGTGATGGAGTTGTGGGATTGTCTGGCAAACATACCTGAAACACTCTGACAATCTGTATGCTCTATGTGCAATCAGAAATGTAATGCTTTCCAAAAATGAGAGCTGGCCTTTAACTAAAGCAAGTTCACATTGTTGATACTCAGCTGGTGGCCACTGTACAGCTCAACAGCTTCAGTATTGGTAGTCACTCTAAGTTCAATTTACTGTTGGGGAGATAAGCAAGTCGTTGATAGCAAGTCGTTGCATTGTGGCAAAGGTATTTATGCTATACAAGAGTGGACCATATCATTGCTAACATCAAGACAGTCAGCAGTTTAGGGCAGCCCAGGAAGTTTCTAAAATGCCCATTTTAAGGGACTTAATGTAAATAAAACTCACTCCTCATAATTATTTGCTTTGTTCAAAGTGAACTTAGGATATTCATTGATCAAAATGTGTACAGCTTTCTTAAGGACACATGCAATTACTGTTGTCATACCCCCCGTTAGACAGTTCAAATTGCTTAAAACTTTGGTAACGACTACTTGGAAATGTTTGAATGAAGGTCATCTGCCATTCATATGACCATTCACAGCTTATATAGTGCCTTTTGTTCACATAGCTTGGGGTCTTTTACAAAAAACACTAATCAAGACACAAAATAACATTGTAGCAAATAATCTTGTCACAAATTCCATTTCACAGTAAAAGCTAAATAAAAAATAACAGCTTTTCTGCCTATATTAAAAATGTAGATCACTTAGTGTCAGGCAATTCAGAGTAGTGTACTCCACAAAACAGAGGAAGGTGACAGGAATATATCCATTAACTAACTCACACATGCACTTTCATCAAATAAAAACATTAAGAATGAACTTAGAATATTAGTATTTTACTTGCTATTAAGATTTTTCTAAACAGTTTTAATATATTGTAGCAAAAATTTAGATCAATTGAGTAATCTAAAGTTATTTATGAGCAAACACATTCATCCAAATTTAGGCAATAATATAATATCTCAGTTTAAAAATGTATACAAACTTCTTGCTTAGGTTAATTAGTGTATGTTCTGCTAAAGAACATAGTGTACTTTCGCTTGTTAAAAGAAATGAAGTGTGAATCATTCCCACTCCCATCCCTGGGGCCTCAGAAACATGGCTTGAACTTCCATAGTCCTATAATCCATAATTTCTCAGAAATTTACTAATTTTCACTGGTTTAAAAAAACAGAAACAATGAACAAGCAAAAAAAAAAAAAAACCCCTCTCAGTTCTAATTATCACTTTTGTTTTATAGTTTTTAAAAAACAAACTAAAAGGTGGAAGACATATGTAACTTTAGCAAAATATACACTTATTGCAAGTAGAAACTGAACAATTAAAGTTTGTCCTGTACATGCAATATAGTATTAAAGTGAAAACAGTTAACAGTGGGAATAGTAAGAGACAGCATCTGGAGCCAGACCTCCAGAGTTCAAATTTTAACCCTACTTCTTACTAATCAAATGACCTCTGGCAATATAACTTACCCTCTTTAAACCTCAGCTCTCTCTGTAAAGTGGTACCTACTTCATAGAATTATTGTGAAGAATAAAGGAGCTCATATGTATAGTATGATTAAAACAATGACCGGCACATAATAAGCACTCAATAAATATTTTTCTATCACATTCCAGGCTGTGTGCTAGGCACCAGGAATGCAATGGCAAATAAGAACAGGCACAGCCCCAGCCTTGCTACACAGTCAGTCTAGTTCTTGAGCTTCATGTGCTTTTTCTTCAGATTAAAATACAAGCTTATTACCAGATAATGAAAAAACCTTAACATGGAAAAGATTTAAGTATTTGGAAATTGCTATAGTTTGCATGTTCGTACACCTCAAACTTCATGTTGAAATTTGATCACTAATGTTGGAGGTGGGGCCTAATGGGAAATGTTTGAATCAGGGGGGCAGATCCTTCATGAATGCCTTTGTGCCTTCCTCTTAGTAATGAGTTCTGGCTCTTTATTTCCCACAAAAGCTGGTTGCTATAAAGAGCCTGTCACCTTCCACCCTCTTTGTTTCCTCTGCCATGAGGTCTCTGCACAAGCCAGCTTCCCTCCCTTCTCAGCCCCCGTGAGTGGAAACAGCCAGAGGTCCTTACCAAATGCTGTTGCAATGTTTCTTATACAACCTGTAGGATTGTGAGCCAAATAAACCTCTTTTCTTTATAGATCTACAGCCTCAGATATTCCTTTATAGCAGCACAGACTGACATCAAATTGAAGGAAAATCACACTCTATTTAAAGCTTTGTATATTGTTGCTTCTATTAAGGATAAAGTTATATGACAATGACATTATTAATTTTTTTCATAACCAAATTATAGTTTCAGTTTATTTTGTGATTTATTGATTACCTTAAGACATTAGTATTAATATTTTAGGATATCAATGCTAATGTTTTATAACCGAAAGTTATCTATTTTAAGTATGTGATTTTAAAATATTGATGTGCTCTCAATCTATCTGAGGAAATCTCAACCCCTTGCCATTGAACCTCTATTCATAAGATGGAAGTCAATGCTAACAAACAAAAGATTTGTTCAGCAGAAATTTACTTTACAGAATGTTGTTTTTTCTCCCCTTTTTTTTAAACTTGTAATTTTAGGGATTTTAAAGAGATACTTTTAAATCTTTTCCCTTATTTTAAAAATAACAGAGAAGCAATGGGATTTTTTAAGGTCAACATCTAATATCATGTAATACCATGTAACCAGTTTCTGGTTCTGGACTTAACTTCACATACATGTTTCGCTAAACTGGACCAAACTGCTAGTAAGAATCTGAAAACTGTAGTAGCCATAGACCTCATTTTTAACAGGTGAGAGTCTTGCCTGACCTATGAATAATTGTGAGGATTTAAAGGGAGATGGAAAATAAGAGCTTTCCCATATAATTTTATTAGTTGTTTTTTTTTTTTTTAAATCCCTGCCCCGTAATTGTTTTCATACCATTTCTAGAACTATCATAGAGTTTGCATTACTGAATCTCAGGTAGGAGTCGTGTAATATTTAATATACTCTATAGTTACTGGTATTTGAAAAGAGCTATACTGTTATGATCAAAATTATTAAATTGTAATTGTTTACAGGCAAGAATCTCATACTATCTGCTTTAATTTTGGTACGGTACCTGACACCACTTGGGTTAAAAGAGGATAACATTCTTGATGAAGATGCTGACATACTAATCAGGATTTCTGTCATTTTCGGGAGTATCAATGCAGGACTCTACATAAAAACCACAACTATTTGTTCAGGATAATTGCAACTCTGATCCATTTTCATTCTTGGCAATATCAATTAGAGTATAACTCATTGCTGTATTTAACTTGTAAGCACTAAGAAGATAACTATGAAATGAACACATTAGGATGGGTCTGTAAAAAAGAAGGAAAAAGGCAAGGAAATAAACCTCCACTTTGTGTCCAGCTCCTTGTTCAGTTACTGTACTTTACCATGTATAAAGCTCTCCCAAGCATAATGTGCACCTATGTTTTTAGCCCATAGGAAAAAAAAAACTTTCATTTTAATTTGCTAGTCCCAAATTTGTATTTGTTTATATAAGTACTTGTTTTCCTAGCGTATTATTTCGCAAACAGAAGTCATTATTGCTCTGTAGAGTTACACTTTTAATGAATAAGTGTAAATGAAAGAATTAAAAACATTTATATAGATATGGAATTAGTACTACCCATATATGAGTATCCTTATTTTCCCTCAAAAATTTGGGCAAAAATGTTTGCATTATACACGGCAAAATACAGTCTTTTTCATAGGCCCTCATATTTAGTTATTTTACTTTAAAAATGTAAAAAAATTGAGCACATTGGATTCTTGCTTCTCCACTCTCATGATACTTTACTAAGAAGAATGTGTTCCAACTCAGTCCAGAAGAATGTGTTCCAACTCAATCCAGGCTAATACAAAATATGTAAAGTAACCATCATTTTTAATGGCTGAATAGTATTCCATGGTATACATATCCCTAATATGAAGCCAGTAAATGATCCATTACACACCCACATAAATTAAAAACTCAAATCAATTCAAGGTGTGGGGGGCAAGGGAGTGAGGGTGTAGGGAGAGGGAAGGAGGAAGGGCATGGTAGTGTTCCCACTTAATGGGCATAATGTTAGGGTGTATGGCACACCTCTTGGAGGTGGGACACAATTATAAGAGGGACTTTACCTAACAAATGCAAACATTGTAACCTAATTCTTTGTACCCTCAATAAAATAAATGTGAAAGAGCAAAATGAGGATATTTATCCCCCAAAGAGAAGAATACCAGCAGTAGACTTATAAACTGCAGAGGGCATTCCAGCCTGAAATGAGAAGTTGGAGCAAAGCCTTTAATGCAAGCTTACCATCTATTATTACAAGACTATGCTAAAACACACCCTGTGTGTGTGTGTGTGTGTGTGTGTGTATATATATGCGTGTGAGAATGCAAACATACCTACATACTCAAAAGACTTTTTATTCTAGTATAAGAAATGGTTTTGGACAAAGAAATATATTACCCCAAGCTGCAACCTTCTTTCAAGCTGACATAGCCAACTCTTCACAAACCGTATGACTTCTAGATGCAGCCAGTAGCCCAAATGTCCCTTCGTCATTAGTTTCACAAACTTCATACACATTAAGCACCTATCTTTGCCAGGTGCCAGAGATACAAAGAATAATTTTTATAACTTCCAGGACCTCCCAGTCCAATGACGGACACAAGACCACAAATAATTATGAGATAACATGGTATAACTTACAAGAGAAAAAGATGATTCATAATCATGCAGTTCTGATGGGTCTTCAGCTGACGCTGCAAACATAATACATATAGTTCAGAAATATCATCTGTGCCACACCTCCTCCATGTTCTTGCTTCCACCAAGAAATTCTATTAGCAGCTTCTGATAATCACAGTTTTGTAATTCATGAGTGATGAATCTGTTTTCATATATTGGGAAATCAGGTTATATTCCAGACTCTTGAGGCTGATACTATCTCTCTCCCACATATTTCTTAGTTTCTCAGAGACAGATATGTGGTGTAAGCTCTAATTACTATAACACATAGTATAATGAAACACCCACTACACACACACACACACACACACACACACACACACACACACACACAGACATTGGCAAAGATAAGTCCTTCTTGAAACACTCCAGGCAGAAAAGACATTTCAGGCCCTGATAATATTCTGTAGGTACTTATAGTACAAGTGCCCTGAGCTAGGGAGTCTTTCATTGCTTTCTCAACACCTTTTTATAAGAACTATTTTAACAATGTCAAGTTAGAGCAAGGTTAAGAACACTATTTTGAATCAATGACTCATATTAGGAATAAGCAGGTTTCCTTTAGCAAATAGTCAAATACATAACTTAGTCTCAATGATCAAACATGGTATTTCTTCAAGGCTGTTAATGTATAAAATACATTTTAAGATTATTACTTAACCAACTAATATTAACCCCTAGTTGCTAACTCTTACTCTCTTAAATGGTCTCCAGGTACCATTTCGAAGCTGCATACATTTTTCCTTGATGTTGATGAGTGGTCATCTTATACTGTTTACTGGTTATCAAGAATTCTAAACAGAGGCTTTAAAGCAACATGTCACTCTAAATCATAGCTAGATCAGAAGTGAAACTTTTATGGTTATAATGGAATGGTGAGGAAAACAGGAAGGAATCCTATAAAAGCATAAAACTTTAACTGCTAAAGTTGTGCTCAGAACATGTAGGTTCTGGAACTCATCCAGCCCTTTAGTTGTAACTATCCAAGCCAGGCCGCACTCCTGCAGGAGCTCATCACACCAAACTTCTGTAACGTTCCATGCCTGAGAAGATTAGATCGCCTCCACCTACCCAATCAAAAAAACTGGGACACTAGATATGGCATGAAAGCCTGGGTTAAAAATCTACTGAGGAGTCAGAAGCTAAGCTACTAAATGATTAAAATTGCTTCTAACAGGCATTATTTTCCTCTGTTTCATCAATAAGGAAGCAGGCGCCTCTGTACTATGTCACAGGGTGGGAATGCTTTCTGGAGTTGGATTGTCAAGAGCTGCTTTTTAAAATAGCAATACTCTTATCAGAGTAAAACTTGCCTGCTGAGTCAAAAGGAAAGTTGGCTTCATCTACCTTTGAGCCCAGGAAGAATTTAAAATGTAAAGATGCCTGGCATGATTCCAGCTGTTGGCTACTACAGATACTTTTAAATATCCACTCTTTATTATCTGAAGGTATATGAATAAGCAGATACATATTGTAAATGGAAAACAGAAAGAAAGCCACCTATAAAAGTCCACTAGACTGAAAGCACAAATAAGAAACCCATATTTTTCTTTTGTCCCCCTGAAGAATCTGACTTAACTCTTATACTCCAGGAGAAAAAAAACCTCACAAATGACTGCAAAGGCGTATCTCACTCCTTTTGAAGATGAAGGAGGAGAAAATTCCAAAAAAGAAATAATATTTCCAATAAGGACACTAAATCTAATGCTAATTTGATGTCAAATCCACTTAATCCATGTTATTTTTTATTTGGTTTAATTTGAAGCCACCACGGAAGCCTCTTTTAGGGAGACTCCTCACTCTCAACAAATTTAATTAGCAGAGATATGCCATAGGTTCTTTAATGACAAGCAACTAGCCTGAAAACATAAACATCAAGCAATTCTGATGGGAGATGGAATGTGTTAGAAGAGGTCTCCTGGCATGATGTTGGGGTATATCAAGGATCAGGGTGTCAGACTGGGGTGTGTGTCTGTGCCTGTGTGTGTGCACACACACATACCTGTATATGTTTGCACAGGGCTCTCCCAAAGTTGCCTGAATGAAGTTAAAAATTCAAGAGAAATTCTCCAGTAGTCACGTAAGACAAAAAAGAAGACTCACGTAATTCAGAGAAGCCTCAATGTAACTAGCAGTGAGTTCTTTCACTCGGTCAGACTGTGGTGGTATCAGGGAGGCAGAATTCCTTATTACCCATTTTACTAGGTCAAGACAAATAGCGTAAAACCTAAGGAGAATTGCTCATACTTCAATGAAAAGACTTCACAAATATGTAATAGATGATACAGTGCATAATGTATTCATTTTAGGATTCTGAGAATTTTAGATATATATGGTAATTTTGTGATTTGGAAGCTTACAAGTGAAGCGCAAATTGTAGTCAGAGCTCACTTTCCCAGGTTCAATGTCAACTTACAAGCTGGGAGTGAAGTAGCAACACTATTTGCCTATTCCTGGGGTTTGTGGAGAGGCACAGAACTGTAGGAGATATTAAAGGGAAAAAGGAAGAACTAGAAAACTATCAGCCTGAGGACTTAAATAATAAAAAAAAAACAAAAACAGAAGTTTCTTTCTTGGGAGGAATAAGTTGTCCTCTAAGGAAGATATATTATTGTGATAGTCTCAGGGAGGACATGGCTAGTGTTAGAGAAGTCATTCCCCAAATGTAGAGGAACTTCTTAGGAATCATAGGCCCATTTATAGGCCTATGAGTAGGAGGATCCAAGCCGTAGCAATCTAAGGAATGGAATTTTGCCTCGAGGGTACCTGGGCACACGGAGGTTAGTAGCAGATCTTCTTAGGAAATATTTTTCCTTTTTTGTTCTCTCCTGTTTTCAGATACCATCAGTGAAAGAAGAGAATGAAGCAACCCTTACTAGTAGCCTCTGTTCTTTCATGCCTGAATTACTTTGTGCTGTGAGTGTTCCTGAACATTCACCAACAGCTCCTTGAGTCCAATATATGTTTTCCCATCCAGAAAGGAGTCAAAACAATCACATCACCCATACTTACAAAGGGATCCTCCCCTGTACTCCAACCCTTCTAAATTCAGAAATTTCTTCCTTTCCTACTAAACACTCAGAAATTGTTCAGTAATTACATTATAAAAAAATCTAAAATGAGAATGATAAATAAGTTTAAAAGACTTGCTCAAAAACCTGAGTTAACTTCCTAGAAACAGAATTATAAACGAGGTGATGAACATCACAATAGCACAAAGAAATAATATTTGGGGGAAGAGCCACTGGAAGAAATTTGAAATGTACACTGCTTTATTATCATAGCTTCCATCTGTTCAATAATTTGAGATGAATATATTGATCTCCGTTGCCAGTCTAAATTACTAGGGAATTCTGTCTTTAGGAATACCCAAAGCATTCTTGAAATGAATTACCAAATTCAGCACCATGGGTGAAATCAAACCAGAAACTTTTCTTAAATGGAAGATGTGATCCAGAAACTCACAGACAGAGCCCCACAGGAGCCTAAGAATGGACCTGGACTATCCCCATGTGTTGAATAAAACATAAGTAAGTCACATCCCCACATGTTGAATAAAACGTAAGTCACATCTAATGGGAAACTATATTTTGAGTTAGCCTCAGAGCAGCATTTCAAGTGGCTTGAAATATTTTAGTTAATCTATGAAGGGACGGAAATCAACCAGCTTCTGAGAAAGTGAAAAGAACAGGCTAACTTTTTTTAAAAAAAGCATTTCTAACAGTGTAATTGGATTATTATTATTTGTTGGGTAGTAAAAATCAGATGAAACTTTTCCCCTTCCCTTATGTAGGCAGAGATTGTCACTGAAACACCTGCTACATATAACAACTATACATAGTACCAAAACCCAAATATATCAGTCATGTTATCAAAACACCAAATGAAAAACAAACGTCAGAATTCACAACCGCAACTATTGGCGTAGTAATGAGCAAGAAAATTACCCATGAAGGAGGCAGAATATGGAAAATGGATTAAGAGCAAAAAATGACCTGACATGGTTTTCATCTTCTTGTATAAAAAGCATCCACTTCCTCTTTAGAGATCTGTCAGTTCTCTCAAGGCCCCTGGATAGCCTAAATGGTTCTGTAGTGCTTATTACTCTAAACTTTCCTAATGGTATTCAATGCAGTATAATGTCATTTAGGCCTGAAAGAACCCATGCACCTAGTAAGAGTTGCTTGTCACTGATGGTATCTGATTTAACAGGTGGGGAAATGTGCTGAATTGTTGCAGCAAACATTTCAATAAGAAAAAAAAAATTACTACAGTGTAGAAATATTTATGGAAGTGCTGACCGCTTATCAATTAATAATGCCTGCAAGATACGGAGGAAAAATACTCTATCCTTCACAAGTTGAGAAAGAACCAAGTCAAGACTTAATTGCATGCTCATTACAATAGAGCTAGTAATTTCACCTCTGGTGAACTATTCAGACTTAACCTGAGATTTTCCTAATAGCTCAAGGGTGAAAAAGAGGAACAAGCAAAACTGTGTACACAATGTGGCACCATCTATGCAAACCAGAAAAGTGGGGAAAACATATGTGTACATACACATTTGTGCATGTTTAGAAACTCTGGGAGAAAACCTAAGGTACTGGTAAAATTGTGGCCCCTAAGGTAGGATATCATGGGGTACAAGAGGAGCAGAGTGTGTGTGTGTGTGTGTGTGTGTGTCTGTGTCTCCTCTCTCTATATATATGTATACATATATATATATATTAAACTATGGGTATATATTAACTACTTTACTTTTTTTTTTTTTTTTTTAGAATGGCTGGAGAATTGATAAGAATGAATACACACATATTATTGAAGGGTAAGTTAGCAAGCTATTGAAGAACTATTCTGTATTTTAAACATCAGTTACAAGTAAATGGACAGTTTATTCTTTGTTTGGTCTATAAAAAACTGAATTATGGGTGGCTCCTCTGGCTCAGTGAGTAGGGCGCCAGCCCCATATACCGAGGGTGGTGGGTTCAAACCTGGCCCGGCCAAATTGCAACAAAAAAATAGCCGGGTATTGTGGCGGGCGCCTGAGTCCCAGCTACTCGGGAGGCTGAGGCAAGAGAATCGCCTAAGCCCAATAACTGGAGATTGCTGTGAGCTGTGATGGGACAAGGTCAGACTCTTGTCTCTAAAAAAAAGAAAAAGAAAAAAATTCCAAAATAAAAAGTGAATTATGAGTTGTAACAAAGAGAGTCTAATGTTTCAACATGCATTGGTGAACTCTAATGCCAGCCATTGATCAGTTTTCTGTCCTTGGGCAATTAGCATCGAACTCTCATCCCTCAAATGGGTACGATTATATGCACATGATGTGCCCCCGTGTATGAAAGGGGAGAGGCTGGGTGTAACCATGACTGACTAGGTGGGAGGAGAGGAGGCCTCACTGATTGAAGGAATAGATTCCCTGCACTCTGCATTAAGTGCACTTTAACCTGGTTACTATTTTGAAGAAGCACCCCCCATTTTTAAAAGTAAACAAGAACAGTGAGAAATGAAGATCTTTCTGTTATAATATTTCCATCCTTTACAGTTTTTCCTTCAGCTGGGTTCCAAAGCTGCTTCATCTATGATTCTCCTTCAGCTCTACAAATGCTGAATTCTTTTGTAGATTTCCATGGGCATACATTTCTGGAAAGTTATCAGAAATGCTTATTGTTTATTAAACTACAGTGTATAGATCTTATTGTTTACTTAATACAATTCTGTTGACACAGAATTCCAGCCAGGCAGCCGTTAACATACCCACCCCCATTTAGTAATCATAGGTATTCTTCCAAAACAAGCTAAATTTCTACTGATTTTATCTACATGGGCAAGAAACAGTAAAATATTATTCCTTTCCCTGTTTTTCTATGTTTAAAACAGTTTTATATCTATTTGTAAGTTAAAGAGATTCAACTACGTTTCATAAAATAGTACTACCCTTGCAAAAATCTACTCAGCATGTCTTTAATCATTAGGAAAGTTTAATTGTTACCCACGTTTAAAAATTAAGCTACCTAAGTCAACATTCTAACCACAAAGATGCAACAGGCAAAGGGTTTCCTTCTGAATGAGTTTGCTAGTTCGTGGTTAGTTCAGCAAACTGATCATGTGAGCTCTAACATTGCGTCACACCAGTATAAGAGCCAGTTGATGTTTACATGACGATATGCCTTGGAAATAAATTGAAAACAACTCCCCAATCTAAGCTGACTGTGTCCTGTGTGGGAACTGTTTCCCCAGTGAGCTGGAGAAACGTACTGTAGTTTTGTATAGTAATTCAGAAGATAATTGATTATTTGCCAAGAGTCTGTTTGTGAGTTGCCAGTTATTATTATTATTCTTTTTTTTACCACTCTAGGGACACACTTTCAATTTCACAGTCTTTTGCACATTGTGGACAGTGGTGTTTAATTTCTTAAAGGAAAGTGCACATTTTCTTTCTATTGTCGTTAGACTAGTGGGCCTCCACTATTGGGGTGGGGGAACTGTATATCCAGGGAGTAAATGCTGAGGTTCCCATTCGCAGACTCCCTCCATGCACGGTGCTGTGGCTTAAGAGCTGGGAAGGGAATGAAGGAAGAGCCAGGTTTCACGTAAGAAAAGACACCTTTGTGTCTCACTGTCTTAGATGTTCCGTCAGAGGGATGGCCAACATTTTTTAAGATACCACTCTGAATTGTTTATGAATTCCTTCCCTTTATTTTACTGTTAAAAATGAGAGTTTCTAGCAGAGTTAAGGAAAATTTTGTCAGGAAACAGTTGTTTTCCTCCTACAGACTAACATTCCTGCAGGCAATGCAGCAAATTAACCAATATAAATGTTTCCTTCAAAACACAGAAATCTTTTATCTATATAGGGACAGATCACACAATATAACATGCTGAACTATTTCTATTAAGCCCAAAGATGACAAAAAAAAATTGAAAAGAATAAATCCATTATAAAGAATTCATATCTGCTGCTTTGTGAGCAATCCATAATACGCCGTATTGTGCAAACTATAGGAGATGATGACCTAACAATACAGAATGTAGAGAGGGCTTTTGACAACAGAAAATCATAAGAGAGAGTATCATTTAATGGAGAATGAAAAAAAAATGATCCTGGATTCTTTTTCCTCCTTTATTTGTTGTATCACTTTGTAAAACCTCCCTATGCCTTGCTCTCTTCATCAGAAAAATGAGACCTATGGTTTTATTTTTATAAAGTGCTTTAGGATTTAGGAGAACCCAGAATGCATTATATGATGAAAGCCACCATGGTGCATGTCACATGACTCTGGCAGAAAAGGATCGAGGGACCAAAAGTAAAACATGAATCAGCAATGAACACTCACTTTGTTTGTTTAAAACCCCAGGATGTGCAAATATATGTCAGAACTAAGGCTGACCCTCTTCCTTTACAATCACACATTACTCTATCTGGTTCTGGTTTAAAAGCCTGAGTTTAGTTGAAAGAATGTCAATGCAGAAAGGAGTAAAGGGGTTTTTCTCAAGCAAACCCCAAGTCACTAGGGGTGTCAACAAGAGCTAGACTAACTCGTGCTGAATCCCCTAAAGGGCCAGAGACAGAAGGGAATTGGTATTTCCTCTTCTCCCTTCCTCAAACATACCTTTATTCCCCAAAGGGCTATGTGTGGAGGGGACCAATAAACAAAAAAGGAGCTGTCTCCTCCAATTCCCCAAAGTTATACTGATTTTTAGGATCATAGGAGAGTCAGAATTGAGGATGATATACACCATTATGTTGAAGGATATGGTTCAAGAGCACGTACCGGAAACTTGAAGTTCAACTGGCAGCATAGCCTTCCACAATCAAACTCCCTGGACCTGTTTCCTCAGCTGACACTGAGAGCAAGGGAAGTGGAGGACTGATTTAAATGACCCCCTTTCGAGATCTAGAATTCTATTTTTCTTTGAGTACATGGATAATGATTTAATCCATGGAACAAGAGATCCATTAGGAAAGGTTAAAATATCAAGGTAACTTTCTCTGCAAATAAAGGATACACCATGGCTGTCATCAAGATGATAGAATTGAAAACCCAAATCTCAGAGAAGTGCCACAATCACACAGCTAATGGCAACATCAGGATTTGTCTTTTGGGGTTTGGACATAAATTCTGATGTATTGTATATCCCTGTGAATTTCCTGTAAATTCTCCAACTTTAGAAGTCCAAAACTAAATTCATTAAAAAACAGCAAAAAACAACAACAAAAAAAAGTCTTAAGCATAGTGGCTACACGTACATGTCTATTTATATACAAATATAATATATGAAATGCACTTAATCAGTCGATACACATGATATTATATTACTTATCAAGTGAATGCTATTCCCGTATGAACTTGTTCTCAATTCTGTATTCTCTATTTTTGGTTAGTGTCACTTAGAGGCCTAGTATCCAGAAATAGAAATCCTGGCGTCATCCCCTCTCATTCATCTGTTCTTTGAACCATTTTGCATTCACACAGACTCACCAATGCAACAGATTTCACCTCTGGCTTCTTTCCCCATTCTATATTTTTTGCTTCATTACCAACATATTTTCATCACTCAGGCTTTGATCCTTCGCCTTACTTATTTCCTCCTAGCTGGTCTCCTCATGTCTAAATCCCTTTTCCAACTATCTCTCAAAAAACAACCACAAAGCTTTCTTAAATAAAAATGTAAACATCTCTTCCAGCTTAGAAACTGACAGTATTCATTAGCTTGCCCACAGGTGGAAGTCTAACCTTCCTAGTGGGAAAAACGAGGCCATTTCTGTCCCAGGCGTGCCTTTTCAGCCCAGCTATAATCCAGTCTCCATCCAATATTCCACACCTCTGCAAAAACAGGTGTTTGCAGATATCCCCACTGTACTGCATGCCACTGTGCCTTGGCATATGCTAGTATCTGAGTCTGCAAATTTCTATTCCTTTTCCATTGTTTACTTGAAAAATCTCATTCATCTTTTATAACCCAAGTATTAATAGATCATCCCTTCAACTGGGCTTCCTGCGAATCTCCATTTCCCTCAGGTTTAATCATATCTTGCTCTAGGTTGCTTCTGTACTCTTGGTAGACGTCCACTGTTGTATACTTCACACTCTACTGTAATTGTTTGTTGTCTGCCTCCCTCCCTCCCTAGACTGAGGGCAGGAATTGCATCTTAACCATCTCTACATCCCTAACACAGTGCCTGTAATGTGGCAGGTCCTCAGTATGCCTTTATGACTATGAATGAGTAAATAAACATGCAAACATTCATTCTACAACTATTTTACTTAATGTCTCATAGAGTTCAAGAAAAGAGATGGGCTCCCTGGCCTCCAAAATCCTCCACAAATCACAAACAAGACAATTATCTGAAAGGGATGAGAGCTATTTGGAGAATTAAACTGTGATGACAGAATGGAGAATGACTTGTCTACATTGGTTCCCATGAATCTTTCAACCCATGAATGACATGGACTATCTTATTGGTAGAACAGCTACTGTCCTGATGGTTAGCAGCAACTCAAACTGAGAGCAAGAGTGTAATCAAGGAAGTTTTGGTTTTAGCAACCAAGTAGATAATAGGGCTGTATTCTCTGATAGGGAAGACTGGGAGAAAAACAAGTTTATGGGGTGTAAAATTAAGAGTTATCTATCTGGCCTCTTCAATTTGTAGATGCCTGCTGGACATCTAAGTAGAGGTGTCAAGTAGGAAGTTGGATACAACAATCTGGTGTTTTAGAGGGTGATGTGACCAGGAAGAAAGACTTAACAGTCATTAGCACCCAAATAAATGGCATTTAAAGACACCATGGAGCTGGATGAAAGCCACCTCGACAGATTATGCAGACTGGGAAAGAAAGGTCAAGTCCTGGGAGACACTCTAATATAGAGAGTTCCAACAGAGGAAGGAAAACCAGTAAAGGATGCCAAGAAGTCCATAGTACTAGGTAGGCTATGAAGAAAACCAGAAGATTGTGGCTAAGAAAACAAGAGATGAAAGTACATGAAGAAGGAGGCAGTAGTCAACTGTGCTGGACTTTGTTGAAAGCCCAAGTAAAATAAAATATTCAATTTAGTACAGGTTGGCTAGAGGAACACCCTACGAGTTAAGATAGGAATGAAAGCCCAATTTAAATTGAATCCAGCTCTTCTTAAGAAATCACAAAAAGATATTACATGGTAATAAAAAAAACTTTTTCTATCTCAGGTTAAACTAAAGCTGAAAATGAGTAAAATCTTTAAGAGTTTTAGAACAGATTTCAGAAAGAATTTCCTACCAGTATCATTAACCAAAAAAGAGTATGTATTATAACCTACTATTACATATTTAATGAAAAGGAAAGACATCCTGTTCTGAGTATTATTTTTTAATTTAGAAAAGTTTTAATTAATTAATTAATTAATTAATTAATTTTAGAGACACATCTTCACTTTATCACCCAGCCTAGAGTGCAGTGGCACAATCACACCTCATTGGAACCTCCAATATCTGGGCTTAAGCGATTCTCCCGCCTCAGTCACCCAAGTGTCTAGGACTACAGATGTGGACCACAGTGCCTAGCAGAATTTTAAAATTTTTTTTGTAGACACAGGGTCTTGCTATGCTGTTGAGGCTGGTCTCAAACTTTTGGCTTGGCCTCAAGCAATCAACCCACCTCGGCTCCTAAAGGCTAGGAGTATAAGCACGAACCACCATACCTATCTCTGTTCTGAATAATAATCAATTTAAGCATTCCTTTTACATACCTATAATTCCTAAATTGAAAAATAGTTGGTCAAAAATCACTTAAGATATGTGGTACATTTCCTATTAATTCATATACCTAATAACTACTAAGCATACACTTCAGCTTTTAGAAACCAAGAAAAAGGATGTATTTCCATTCCTATAAACAAATAAGAAATATGTATTTGACTTCATAATTATTGTCTGACTAAATCTCTAATTGTTATATGCATGGAGTAGGAAGAAAACACATTGTAAAATTTGTTGATTGAGGTTGGGTGCAGTGGCTTACGCTTGTAATCCTAGCACTCTGGGAGGCTGATGCAGGTGGACTGCTGGAGCTCACGGGTTCGGGACCAGCCTGAGCAAGAGTGAGATCCCATCTCTAAAAATAGCCGGGCGTTGTGGCAGGCACTTGTAGTCCCAGCTATGTGGGAGGCTGAGTCAGGAGAATACTTAAGCCTAAGAGTTTGAGGCTGCTGTGAGCTGTGACGCCACAGCACTCTACCGAGGGCGGCACAGTGTGACTTTGTCTCAATAAATAAATAAATAAATAAAATAAAATTTGTATATAGAAATAAGTGGCACTTTCTATAATGACACTGTTCAAACATTTTGTACATCAAAGAAATTTCTAAATAAAAAATAGGAATGGACGTCACAGGATTCACATTCTTTTATTATGTAGAAAAACATACACAAACAGGTAACCCTGATGGACAGCAAAGCTCAACTTTAGCAAAACTAGAATGATCTGCTTCAGGGCACCACAATAGTTTAGTAATGATATTAAAATAAATGTCATCCTTTCTAAATTTTAGCTGCCACAAAGCATTAATGTCACATATTAAAATGATGCAGTGTTAATGCTACAGTACACAAATTGGCTGGCAACTTGGGATTGAGTGAGAGGTTTTTCAAAAGCGTCTTGGTTGTTTAAAAGTAAAAAGCAAACAAAGCTCAAACAATGTAAAAAATGAGTGTGTAAAATAATTACTCAAATTGAGTTCCTGGTGGGTATCCAGTGTAATGATGTCATCACAGAAGCAGTATGTAGTGCTACATGAACTCAGATTTCTGCATCCAGGCCTGTCCATTTTAATTTAAACTGCCTTACATTCTAATTTAAATTAATGTACACTGCCATCTTTTCCAGTCTGTATTTAGCTTATTGATAAACTTTTAAAAGTCCAATTTTTAAAAATGTATTTTTAATTGACAAATAATAATTGTTTTCATCTATGTATGCATTGTAGAATGATTTAATCAAGCTAATTAAACATACCCATCACCTCACCGATTCAATTACTAAAAGCCTAGTTTTTTAATTCATCCACAGTGTACATTTATCGCTTATGAATGCAGTGTTTTTAGCAACTTAATACCTTCCTCAAAATACTCTAAACACCTGATCCAAAGCAATTCTTTTGCTATAGCACAATATAGTAAAACAAATTTAGAAAAGGGAAAAGATTTCTAGCCTTTATGACAAGATTGTCCTCTATGGTTCTGTTTATTTTTAGAGTCCTTTTTAAAAGAATGCTATTGGTTTACTTTAGGAACATGATTAGTTCATCAATAATATTTAACCAACCATAACATCAAGAGCAGCCTGGAATGGGAACTACTATAGAACATGATGATTCACATTATCTACCCAGCTGGCATGACTTGGCAAACAGTATTTTACAAGATATTGCACTAGTGTGTGACTGCCTAGAGATTCAACATGCCCACTTTCTGTGAGCACTGATGGGGTGGCACGTAATCTCTGTCAGCTGCCATCATCCATTTTGCTAAACTCTGGCAATTGGCAAATATTCCAAGTGTAGCACAGTTGGGGGGGGGTTGTGAATAGGAGAAAAAAGTAGATGAAAGAGGCTCTTCCTCCATAGCATGCTAACCATTTAAGGAGATTGAAGAGATCAAACCATGCAGAAAAGGGATTTATGACCATGAAAATATATCTTAAACAAGCATTTAGTGTGGGAGGTATGTATACTCTGAGCTCAGAGCTCTATGCAGTGATACTTTGTGACAAACTGCCCTACTGTTTTCCTCATCATTGAAGAGAAAAATGGGTAGATTGTTACAGTCATTTACACAGCTACTTCACTGTCTGTGATAAATCAACATAGTAGTAGTAACTGAAAGGTAACAACCCAAACTGGCCACGTTCTTTTAAAATCTGAGCACCCATAAGCACTTTTAGGAAAGGAACCGATAACCAAACTTTCACTTTTTTTCTTTTTTAACTTTTTCTTCTTTTTTAACTAAGGAGGATTTTTACTATATTTTGAACACCTATAAAAATGTGTTAAGTACTGTATAAACATCAAAGAATTACTCATGACTTCTGGTTCACATTTAAAAAGTACGGGCTAATATTAAGTGGCAGGGTAGGTGAGTATTAGTAATAATATGACAAGGATATGAAACATGCATATAATAATTCTCTAGTTTTCATCATTACTTCTCTCAAATAAATTTAGTATAATTTCTTCATAACTCTGTGAGTCACTGTCCAACTCATTACAGTAACATAATCAATATATTATTGAGACAAAAATATTCTGGCACAATGACAAGACTCTAGAAATACCAGTTTCTGAATTAGTGTCAAAGTATTACACATGTGTCATAAATGGCTAACAAAGGGGTGCGTAATCATCCCTGTTGCTGAGATAATTGTTTTACTCTGAAGTTCCTCAAGATCTACTGTGTTAGTTCCCAGGTCAGAGCTATCTCTCTCCGTCCTTTTTTCCCTCGTACTTCAATATAGAATTAGAACATCTTTTCACAACAAGATAACTGAAGTTATAGAGTTCTAATGTAGCAATTTTTTATTAAAAAGCATTGTACTTGGTTCGTTTTGTTAAAAGGATAATGCTTGGTTTGCTTGCCAAGATTTATTATGAAAACTCTGCATTTCTTACAGTTCTACGATAACCTTCCAAAAGCTACATTACTAAAGGATGAGGTTGGGAGGCATGTTCATAGGTTGAAGTGCTTCTATTAAGAATCTGGGAGACAGGGCAGCGCCTGTGGCTCAAGGAGTAGGGTGCTGGTCCCATATGCCGGAGGTGGCGGGTTCAAACCCAGCCCCGGCCAAAAATCACAAAAAAAAAAAAAAAAAAAAAAGAATCTGGGAGACAACGAATCCCCAACAATAAAAAAGAAAAAAGAATCTGGGAGAAAGTTATATTTTCAAGTTTATAGTCTGTCTCCTCTAATGAGACCGTAAGCTCCTAACGAGATTTAGGAGAGGGCCTTACTAACACACAGGCACTTCACAAATACCTGAAAACAACTTACTGGGAAGGAACCCGTTGATAACTTTGTGGAAGCTCAAGGAAAAAATCCCCTGTGTGAAAAACGAAGAGCCATAGGCACTGTTTGCTGCCATGCTCCAGCAGGCAGGGTAGCAGAACAGCACCAGCATTAAGAGCAAACACCAGCAATGATGATATTTAGAAGTTAGGTGTCAATTCTTCCATATTTTCTCTCCTGGGTGAAAAGTCCTTCATTCAGAATCTTGTTTGTGTATTTTTTAAAAACTGCAAATATATATATATATATGCACACACACATACATGCAGACATATATATCTGCGTGTGTATATATATTTATTCTCTCATTTTGCACATTTCTTTGAATAGGAGATTTATTTTAGCTTAATTTCTTTAAACTACCATTTCTGTAACTTTTCTAAGAGAAAGACGTGCAGCCAAGTGCAAGTAAGGCAGCATGAAGTTACATTTCACATAATTGATGCATTTTTAATGTCAATGCACATCTGGTTGGAATTTCTGATAAGAAAATATAATTGTGTGTGAGGATAAAAACTAAGCATCTTATGAAAAAGAAAGGCTATTTAAGAAAAACACTATTAGAATGGAAATAGTACGGGTGGACAGACAGCTTTAGAATTTTCTTGCCCTAAAAGTGGAGCCATGGAACTAGATTTGCAAAGTGTAAACAAACATCTACCTTGGGATGTGGGGTTCACTTAAGGATTTCTTCAAATGGAACTGTACTAGCTGTGAAACACTGGGTCCTTGAGGGAAGAGAGCTACAGAAACAGACTTCATTTTTACTGCTTCCTGTAGTAATTTGAATCTGACAGCTGATCGTCTTCTGACAAGGAGAAATTTTAAGCCAAGAGTATAAACACAGTCCATTTTTTGGTCTTTATATTAGACCTAGATGGTGCCTTATCCAAAGATTTCTGTACACAAGCTCAAATTCAGTGAACTCTCCGTGATACCAAGGAGAGCAGACATAGAGATATTATTACTCTGCCAATTACATGTACTAGTTTCATTAAAGCCTTCATTTGATTGCCTGGGATTTATGAAAGATCTAATAACCAAGCCACACAGTGCCATAACTTATCCCTCCCTGCAAAGAAGAAACCGAATCTCAGATAGGTTAAAACGATATGCTCTCTGAGGCAGGTATGGAGTCTATTTTGTTCTTCATGGTGTTTTTATGGTCCTGCACAGTGTAGTGTAGGGAGTAGTGAGACAGCACAGCAGCTAAGTGTTTCCTGTCTAAAGCCAGAAAGATCCAGCGTAGAGTGTAAGTTCCTAGTTCCAGCAATAACTGGGTAGGTGACCACAAAAAAAGTGTTCTAACCATATCTGAACCCCAGTTTTCATCTTCCTTAAAATGGAGATACTAAGACCAGGTATTATATAAAGTGTTGAATAATTAAAATAAATAACATAGACAATGTGATCAAATAGTGCCTGCTACAAGCTAATATATAATGTATTATTAAAAAAATTATCCTCATTGTCATCGTCATCTGGCACTTAATATTATTCTAAAATGAATTGTTGAATGCAGCGAGTAAGCACATGACTAAAACTCTGTTTTTTTCCATTTCCTCTCAGATCCACCTTGCTTCTATTTATACTGTATATGTAATTGGAAGTATCCTAGAAAGATGGATGGATTTAGTTTTACTAACTCAAATTCAGTATCTATTGCAGGCAGGTGGAAGAGAAGAGCTTATCAGATTTACATTTTATAGCAACTGAGGGTATTATTTTTTGTAGTTTTTGTTTTGTTCCATTTGAACAAATGAATGGAGCTTTTCTAGTGCAGAGATTTTCTTTTGAGGTAACGCCCCATTTCATGATTTCCCCGGCTTTTTGTAGCACTCTCGAAATGCTATTGCTGGGATTTCCAGCCTGCAGAGTTTACAGAGAAAAAAAATATGGACAAAGATAATTCTGGTCTAAAGCTGTTTTTAGTCGCACACTGCCAATTATATTAACCACCTTCAAGAAGACACATTGAAATTAAAATGGCAAACGTAACCTAAACTTAGAGTAATGTAGGAAATGCTTTAATTTCATAAAACTGAAATGACTTGGAGGCAGTGGTGAAAATATTTTGAAAGATATCATAAAGTTGAAGTAAATTTAATCTTTTTATGTAAGCAAACCTCAGAATAGGAGTAAGAAATTCTATAGGAAGTTAAATCTCTGAAAATGATAAGGCAACTCTTTGGATATTTTCAATGCTTTCTTATTTCAAACATGTGCACGATCATACCGTGTCTGGCTGCTTTTTACAACTTTCCTGACAAAAATAAAATAAGAGTCCAGAGACCTCTTTGTCTTTTTCCAGGGAGGAAGTGTGAGGCATTGAAAGCTTTCTGAGTAGTACAGTGTTAACTCATGGAAGAGAGATAGATAAGAATGGTTAGAATCCACTAGTTCTGATAAATCGATAGTAGCTTCTGAATATGACCCTTTAGAAATATCTACATGTTCATCTCTAAATCTTTATTTATAAAAGTGTTTTAGATTAAACCTTAGAAAAATCTCAGAAAATGATATAAAATTAAGGCAATGAATTTTTTTCATGTTATATTTGGGCTAACATAGTCTCTTCTTATTGGTTCAAAAAACTGGAGTAATATTAAAAGGAATGGATGTAACAGGGCCTGAATAAACTCCAACTTCCTCTTTTCTATTCTCTTCTACCTGGTCCCTTTCTTCCAATTGCTCTGTTTGACCAAGTATGTTTGTGTTTGCTCTTGTTTTACAAACTATGACACACAGATCTCTCACAGTACAAATGGTAACACTCTGCAACATGTGACATCCCACACATAGGAAGAGGCTGTGGACCTAACTACTTAAACAATCTAGAATTCTTTTTTTTTTTTTTGTAGAGACAGAGTCTCACTTTATGGCCCTCAGTAGAGTGCCGACAATCTAGAATTCTTACTACAGACCTGTGTGAGTCTCAGAATGTAGTCCCTGGAATAGCAGCAGCAGCATCCTGGGGAAACTGTGAGAAGGGCGTATTCTTGAGCCTTAGAGCTACTGAAACAAAAGTTGTAGGGTGGGGCTTCAGGGTGATTCTGATGTATGCAAAGGCCTAAGTGCCTCCGACTGGACTCAGAGCTTTTTGATCCAGGTTGTGCATGCCCAGCACTTGTGTTTCCAACGTCACTCTTCTACTTACTGAGTCTCTATGCTTGAATGTCTTATGCGGTTTGCACACCGTGTCAGCTGCTTCTTTTCAACTGTACAGAAACATTGCACTTTTTATAAGGAGGACACAAGATGGGGAGGAGATAGTCACATAAATGTCGCGTCCGTGTTGTTTGCATCTTGACCCAAAAGGATACCTAGGTTCTGCCTTCATTTTCATAAGCCCAGAACTCAAAAATATATGAGACATTTTTAAAATATTCATTCAAGATTCCTTCCAACAAAATGCCTCAGTGGCAGCTGACTCTTGTCCTACAAAGTAAATACCTAGGAGAGTGAGGAGTGTGGGATGCTTTGTGTAAAACTAAAGGGTATCAACTGGCATGGCCTAAACATCATAGTGATTTTAATATTAGTCATCAAATCTAATAGAAATGTAGTTGTTAATTTATTTTTAATTATTCTAATCCTTGATAGCAGTCTGGAATCAATTTGCCATTCATGACAATAGGAGACTTAAATCTCATTGTATAGATAAATCATGCTGAAGACAGCACATATGAATTTATCTTCTTTCTTTTTTTCTTTTGCTGAAATTCATTATAGAAGGCTTTTTTTTTTGTAGAGACAGAGTCTCACTTTATGGCCCTCGGTAGAGTGCCGTGGCCTCACACAGCTCACAGCAACCTCCAACTCCTGGGCTTAAGTGATTCTCTTGCCTCAGCCTCCCGAGTAGCTGGGACTACAGGCGCCCGCCACAACGCCCGGCTATTTTTGGTTGCAGTTTGGCCAGGGCCGGGTTTGAACCCGCCACCCTTGGTATATGGGGCCGGTGCCTTACCGACTGAGCCACAGGCGCCGCCCTATAGAAGGCTTTTTAAACTTGAGTAACCTATAAACTCATTTCAAAGGAAAAATTATTTTGAAACTACCATGAATTACAGACCCAGTGCCAAGATGAAAAATTGCTGACTTAAAAAATTAAGTTTCTTCTATAAATAAAAGTTTTTAATTTGAATTTTTTCCCAAAGAAAATTTTTATGTTTATTCTTATAAAATATATTTTCATTAAAATGCAAATATATAATTAAGATTTTCATGCATTCCAGGAATACAGATGGGCAAGAGTCTGCACCCAGTCTGAAAAACACAACT
Source organism: Nycticebus coucang (assembly GCF_027406575.1). Lineage (NCBI taxonomy): Eukaryota > Metazoa > Chordata > Mammalia > Primates > Lorisidae > Nycticebus > Nycticebus coucang. The sequence goes on from NC_069786.1 coordinate 59,740,410, forward strand.
TTCTACAAATTCTTGCCACACCTCTCAGTCCTACAAAACATCTAAAGTAAAAGGGAAATATGTGTCTAAGAAGAATATTGAAGTAATGTCAGTTGGTATTAACTATCAGAAAATTTGAATGTTATTTCAGTTTTTATTTTAAAGCTGAAAAAGATCAGCACCATGGTTAAACTTGTTTTAAAAAACAAATACCCAATTTTACTTATATATATAGTCAGACTCATTTGTTACCTTGAAATATATTTGGCCAGTTCCTGAAGTCATCCTTTTGAGAACCCCTAGGCTGAACTATCCAAGGTATGCACCCTCATGCCAATTTAGAGGTTATGAAGAAAAGGAAATTCCACAGGTTGTAATAAAAAAAAATTAAGCTCTAAATAATTATGTAAGAAAATGTTGATAAAGACAGTATCTGATGACATATACATAACCAAGGGAGAATGTATTTTAATGGAAGGTATAAGGCTTTCAGATCCTTATAGCATCATCCACTCTGCTTACGTGCTGAACTTTGTTGATAGCAATAATATCCTTGTTGACTCTTGCAGATGTACTTTAAACCAAATAATCTGTTTGACGTGAACCATCAAGTTTGCAGAACGGGCATGGCTCTGCCAGAATCTTACCTATCTAAAAGATGATAATGGCTTACTCCCTACACGGAATGGGAAATAAAAGGCATGAAATAGGAAACCCTAATGTTTTAAAGTTTTATTTGGGTTTCTGTGGATTTCTATGCAAGACATGCAAAAGCCAAATATAAGTAATTTTACTGCAAATATCATAACTCCACTCACTCCCCAACTAGCACACAATTCAGGGCTTTCCAACAGAATTCTGTGTGACAATAGATAGAAATGGTCTGTATGTGTTCAGCCCAGGATGGTAGCTAGTCTCTAGTAAGCACTTGAAATATGGCTGCTGCAAATGAGGAACTGAATCTTATTTTACTTTCTTCATTAAAACTTAAATTTAAATAGCCATATGTAGCTCATGGCTATTAAATTGAATAGTGGAGACAATATCCCTTCCTTTCAAAACATAATTTCCCAAACTTTTTTTTATCTTTAGTAAGGTATTTTGATGTTAAATCAACTTATTTGAAAAGTATTTTTTCAAAGTTGAATTCTCTCAGCCTTTTCCTTGTCTCAACAGCGGGGACCCATTTCTTGTCTATGCCTCTTGCCCTGAAAACCTTCATCTTACTTATCTTTTTCTTCCTCAATAAACTTTGTTTCAAGCTCATAAAAAATACCTAAAAATAAAAAATAAATTCTCTTTATAATTCAAATCCCTTTCCTTTTCTGTTGCAGTCTATTTAGTGACATAATTATAAAGGACTTTCATAAAATTGAAAACAATTTCAGGACCCCACACACTGTTCTTTTTGTTAAGCCAAAAGTTTACCTCAGATACACATTTTCTCTCTCTTCACCGTCGATCTTTCCTGTTCTTTTCTATATTTTTTCATCTTCCTCTTTATATAAAGCCAAGATAATATGCAATTAAATACTAACTAAGGAAATGGATGTGTGAGTGTGTGTGTGGTGATAGGGGCCAGGAGAAGGAGAGTGATGACGTTTTAAGGACAGTTTTAGATTTTGAGAAGAGTTGCAGAGACTATGTACAGAGTTCCTCTACACCCCACACACAATTTCTTGTATTAGTCTGAGAACTATAAGACATTTTAGAATGCTTACTACCTCAGTCAGGTGTGAATCCTACTTTTTAAAGTGTACCAGCTTCCACCTAGCCATTCTCTTCCCGACAGTGGTCTAACTTTCTACCGTTTTTTATATAGTGTTATCCTTTAGACCACCATTTCCCTGTTACTGGATGTTTATATGAGGAGCAGGGAGGTTTAAAGAATCAATTTTCCTCAGTTCCTTGCTTTCACTGTACACAATTTAAAATTATTTCCCCATTCCTTTTAAAGTGCCCTTTTGCTTCAGTTTCTCAAATCTTGTCTTTAACGAAAAGGTGCTAATTGTCTTATATCATCTGTCTCAGTGTCTGCATTTACTGAAATTTCTAAATTATCTTTTTTTAAAAAAAATTAAGATTATCATCACATACATTGACTCACCTTCTTTTCCTCATGTGTACACATTCCACTAAATTTGGCTAAGGCCACTAAGGAAAGTGCTACCTTCACCCCAAGTCAGTATTCTGTTGCTCAGACAACAGACCCAGTCCTCTATTCATTCCTCCCTTCATGAATGTGAAATGCATAAGGACCAACTGAGGGCTTAAAAGGAATATGAAATGCATAACAAAGGATTCATATGCATGCGGCTGGGATAGTGGAGGCAAATTCTACCCTGTAAAATGGTTTCTCTCTTTTTGATTAGAAGCTCAATCAGCCTCAGAGTTTCTCACACATTCAATCCTCTACTCAGACTCTCCCAATAATTCCTATTTTAGAATAAAAGTAGAATTCCAATGGCTCCCCCAGGCCCTACGTAAGCTGGCCTCCTCCTCCCGCCTGATCTCAACTCCTATAACTCCTTCCCCTACCCAGCTCCCTACTCACTTTTCTTCTGCTTCATCTTTGTCTTAAAATGAGGCAACATAAAGATGCTAAAATTATGATTTCAGCATTTTTACTCTATTAACTTAAACTCTTAAAATTTCGTAAGTGACACAATGTCTTTACTTAAAGTAAAACATGTCTCAGTTCTAACTTTTATTTGCTGGAAACAAGGTATATTTCTAGGCTGATATCACAAATATAGATCTAGATATTCTCACATTCAACCAGATACAATGCTTAGTCACTACCAAATACCACTTCACTTTTATTTTTGGTGAAGTGTTTATAATATCAGTAACAAAAATATCTTACCAGGCAGTTTTGAGACAACTTTGCCAAGAACTATGTGATACCATGCAGAAACTATCCAGATCGGAGACTTTACTTGAAACTACATCACGCTGTCACATTCATTTAGAAGACAAGACCCAACATTCAATGAGAAAAATAAGTCAGATAACAAATCAAGTACGTATGAAGTTAACATGCCACCAGTTCATCTAGAGCTGATTCAATAACATAAAGTGTTTTAGAACACTAGCTTCAGCTGACAGCTTTCTTTTTATATTTTCATTATGAGTAGTTTTCATACAATTTTATTATCTTTATCATACACTTATTTTTTAAATTCTGACTTTCATTCTGCCACTTTTCCTTAACATTACATATAAATTTACCATATTTTCTTATAATATATACCCGTAGGAAAGCTGAGGATTATGCATCATTTTTCACAAAAGTTGAAATACATTTTTCCTATTAAGCAGTCGTTTTCAGTGATTTCTCTATTGCCGCTGTGAGGCATGCCAGATTAAATCAGGGTAATGTCTAATGGAATGTTCCAGAACATATCTTCAATTTTGTGAATGGATATAAAATCTGTGTATACTTATTTCGTGGATTTCAGGTTAACTCACAGAGAAAGGCCTTTATACTCTCATCTAAAATGAAAATGTTTTAGGTTAATTTACAAACTCTTTGCAAAGTTAGTTGCCTGCATTTTCATTTCACTTTAATTATGTTGTAAAAGCATAGAAATGTTCAGGTCTTGGATAGGAGGTACACCCAAAATAAAGAATCAAGAAAATTAAAAAAAAAATAAGTTATATTTTAGAAACTCTGAAAAGTGAGAACTGGACTCTACATGTATATTGCCTGGTACATGCCCTTCATTTGACATCTGTGGCTCAATATGTAGCAAGTATCATGAAACTGGTCAGCAGAATAGTTAATTCTACATTCTAGGTCTGTGTCTGAGGAGTGACGCCATGACACTTATACCACTGCCTCGTCACTGCATCTAAACCATGTTCACCTAAAGGGAAATTCAACCTATTAAAATTTGTGGTGAATCTCTGATAGCAAGGCTCAACAGTCCCCTTCACCGTGCCATCTGACTCCTTCTGTCCCTCTACCCAGTCTTTTCAGACCACTTCTCGTCTACGATCTGAAGTTCTTGCTATTGGGATAAATACATCTTCTACTCGTGGTGGATCCAGACAAAGAGCACAAGACTTCATCTCCTCACTGCAGCCAACCGACCACCTCTGGATCACATTCTGGCACAGTCGCAATTCTCTTCACCAAAATGAAGTAGATTGGGGGGCAAGGGGACAGTCAAGGGAACAAGGTGACAGTGCCACAACCCCATCTCATTTCCCATCACCACCTCACCTGGAAGCAAGTGGGTTGTTTGGTTCCTCCAGACTGCGCTGTCCTCCTTCACACTTCCATTCTTGGGACATGCTCATCCTCCTTTTTACTATCATTTGGCAGCTATCTACACATTCTTCAAAATTCAGATAAACCATCAACTCTCTGTACTTTCCTTTCCCCAAACTCTTCCTCCCAGAGGTGACTGCACCCCATAGCCCAGTGAAGTTAGTATGTTACTCTATTACGGCACTTGTTATATAGTAAAATTATACTTACATACAAGCCTCCTGGCCCCCCACATTAGACTTTAAGCCCCCTAATAGCAAAAAAGATGTCTCATTATTCCTGCATTCTTATTAGGCTGCTATGCAGAAAGTTAGCTATAATAGTAACACATTATTTGAACATACACCACGTGCCAGGCACTATGCTAAGGTATTCATGGGGACTATACACTCCACAAAATGGCATTAAAATACAGAGCTCTTATTATGATCTATTTACAGGTTATAAAATTAAGGGCCAGAGAAGTAACTTGCCCATGTTTGCACATTAGCTAAGTTATAGAACTCAACTCTAAGTCCATCTTCCTAAGTGTTCTATTGCTTCTCCAAGGACCTCAACAATATTAACAGTTGAATGAATGAAGCCTTGGATGGGAGTGAACGAATGGAAAGAATCCGAGATTAAATCAAATGATACTAAGATTCCCAGTGCTCGGGCTGCTTGGCTTCATGTACAGGCTAGAAGGGTCCCTGGGGATTGTGGAGTCCAAATCCTCATTTTACAGAGGAAGAAACAGGCTTCAAATGTCAGCACAATTTTTCTCTCTACTTTTGACTACACTGTATACATCTCTAACATTTTAAAACATGACTTTGTAAGAGAGAAACACATACAAAAGTAAAGGAATAGATAATGACTCTAAGCCCGGCATGGTTAAAGCAGTATGAAGAGGAAATGTGCTTTCCAATCTCTGCGTGTCAGTGTACATGTAGAACTTCAGTCTAAGAAGAAGACGAACATTAGCCGGGGAGTCAAAGTGTAAGTTTCTAAGGGCCACAACGTGCATTTGAATACTTCTCCAGGGAAAATGATAGAATCATTTTTCCTAAAGTCTTATGAGGAACTCTGTGGAGGATGCTGGAATGACTTCTGTGAACAAAAGGGCCTGAAACCAATCCAGGGACACTCTTTTTTTCATAAAAAGAAAATTCTAACTGGTCCAGCTAGGAAATGTGGTTTTGAATGCGGAAGGCAAATGAGAGTTGGCTCACATCGGATTGGACACTTCCCAAGTGTTTGTCCCAAGAAGCTGCAGTTTGGACTTGCCTTTAGGGTCTGGTATGCTAAGAGACCTCAGGGGAAAAAATGCTGGCGGACACCAAATTAGTTAATCGACTTCTTTTCCTGTTGCAATCTTTTCCTTAAAAGAAAGAAAAAGAGGTCAAAATGAAAAGAATGTGTGTTTACTTTAATAGGAAAGGCATTTATTTAGAGGGATATAAAAGTCCCATTTGTTTAATTCTTTAATAAAAAACATTTCCTATTACTGAATACAAATTCAAACTTCGTATTTTGGGATATTTGATTCTAGTGTGTTTTAATTGCTACTACGAGGAGCATAAAAATTAGGCTACAGCTGCAGGACAACCCAGTAATGCAGCCCAGCCAGTACTGACTAAGCTCTGTCTATGCTGGAGCAGATATAAAAGGTGTATGTGGCAAGAACCCTGCAGTTCAAGGGACAGACGTATAATCTTGCTATAGAGACAACATGTACCCAGAAATAATTACAGGACAGGACAGCTTAAAAAAGGCTTAAATGTAATCAGTTATTTTTACAGTCATGGATTATAGGAAAAGACTTTGAGGCAGTAGTGGGGTGAGACACGCATTGAATGATTTTGCTTTTAGAGGTGAAAAGGAGATTTTTGTTTTTTGTTTTTTTAAAAGAGGTGTTCTCATTGTAGGTTGAGGTAACAATGCAAACAGAAACAGAAAAGTATGAAGCAGTATTCATTCAAGTGTTCATTCAAATAATGTTTGCTGAACACCTGCATGTATAGGGCCCTGTGTCAAGTGCTAGCAGGACACGTCTCGTTTTCTAGGGAAAGTGAAGAGACCATGCTCATAGGAACAAAGGGCGCGTTTTAGCTATATGACTTTGGATGAGTCACTTAACCCCTTTGAGCCTTCGTTTTCCCCTCTTATGAAATGAGAGAGGATTTGCCACCAGTGGTTTTCAAAGTTTCTTTCATGTTTCCTTTTAGCAGTGAAACTCCTTTCTATTCTAATGAAATCTTAAGCACAACGCCAACATATTAAGGAACCCGAGAGACCGAGCTCTGGCTGAAGTGAGGGAAGAGGGGGAGAAGAGAGTCTGGATGTTCTGTATCTTTCTCCCTCTCGCTCTCCAGTCCAGTCCCTCCTGGAGAATCCCAGGATTATAGGGGCACTAGTTTTTAAAACAACTCATCTTCCCGGTTCCTCGATTCCCTCCCAGTCAGTAAAGTGTGTGAAAGAAAATATGTAGTATAAGCCATCAGAGGTTAGCTTTTTAAATAGAGTTGGAATATAAAGTATCTTGGATTCTAGGATGCAAAAACAGTGTTGATTTTCTTAAGTGAATTGACAAATTTGTTGTGTAAAGATGTTGGTATGAAGATGTGTGATAATACAATTTAAGAGGGACTAGAAGAAGAAAACTAGATATTAAGCTATAAGGGCCTGTGATAGGCTAGCATTCCCGAGGATGGTAAGGGTCAAACCGGTACAGTGAAGGGAGAATTTGCAGAACTTGGCAAGATGAACTAAAGAGGGAAGGGACAAAGAAGGAGGAAAAAATACCATTCCATTTAGTAAATCCAATATGGCCCTACAGGTAGACATGGGGAAGCAGATCTCAAACTAGGTGTGCACTGGAATCCCCTGGGGAGCTGTAAAAAATACTGATAACTGTTCTCACCCCTCAGAGATTCTAAATTAATTGGACAGGGGTGCAGCCTGGGTATTGGGATTTTTAAAGCTCCCCAGGTAATTCTAATGTGCAGCCAAGGTTGAGAACCACTGAATTAGAAGGGCAGGAATTATGACAGCCCTGGAGAATATGTTTTGTTTTTTTTTTATTTTTGGCCGGGACTGGGTTTGAACCTGCCACCTCCGACATATAGGGCCAGCACCCTACCCACTTGACCACAGGTGCCGCCCAATGTTTTAATGGACGATCTTCTGCCGTTTTTATGGTCTAAGTAATTTTTTTATTAAAGTCGACTTTTTTCCAAATTCTTTGCCTAATATTAAGTATTAACCATATAATTAGGGAATTATATGTAATATCATTTTTTTCTACATTATTCTGTCAACAAATCTCTATGGGATTACCAAGGACACCAGCCTCTGTGTTTTTCCAGGGTTGAAAATCAGTGATAAAATCTCCACTAATGTGAAATGTCTGTGAGTAAGGGTATAAATGCTTCAAGAGTTTTCCTTTACAACAGACTGTGATTACAAAATCATAATGATGTTTACCCAAACATTGTCTCTCCACACACACACACACACACACACACACACACACACACACACACACACACACACACACACAATTCAGAGACTTGTAAACAGCATATCATTCAGGCATTCCTACCTTAAAGTACTTCATCTCTATGAGGGTAGCATGAAAGTCAAGTTCAGCATTTACTCTGTCTAAACACAGTAAAGGTAAGCTAGATGAAATTTTAAGTCACAGCAATCCCTAATATTTGCATAGCCTTTTTGTGTTTTTAACACCCTTCTACAAACATTATCAAGCTGAGTTCTAACAATAGTTCTATTATTTAATAATGACAGATAGTCTGATTTTCTTTTCCTCCCTAAGGAAATGCAGACCCAGAAGTTAAGTAATATGCCCAGGTCCCTTTGGTAGAATTTAACGCAGTGTATCTCAGGTCTTTTCTTTCCTGGTTTGGTTTTCTATGTTCTCTTCCAAGTACACAATCTAGTCAGCAGGTGCAGACCCACAGTTCAGGCTCTCAGAGGGAAAGGCAGATGTTTGGAATATCTTTGTCTTCTCTGTATTACAGGGTTTCATGAGTAAAATGGAATAAAAACATTATTTTCTACTTTTTATTAGAGCTATGAAAATGTTTATTTTTATTATTGAACTGTAAGTTGGGGACATGGTAAGAGTCATGTTTCCTAAGTCCAAAACACTTAACAGTTTCATTGACATACCCACGTATGAGAACATCCTCCTTTATTACTACATCTGGTTTTAACTTGATTTATTAGACTCAGCTCAGAATGAGAAATATTTTTAAAATTTATACTCTTTGTTCTGTCTTTCTGTAATGAGTATAAAACCAGTCTACTTATTTTTACATGGCAAATAGTTTTTCAGATGAAACAAACAAAAAAACAGTTAACACATTTTCTCCAAGGTATTTCTTCCTACTTCAGAGCCAATTTTCCAAAGTTTCTTTAATAATCTCTCAGGGAGAAATTTTACCGATTAGTCGCTTTCTTTGGATACATACATGTTTGGCAATGTTCCTCTTATGGCACAGGCACTTCAAAATGAAAACCATGATTTCAATACCGGCATGACCTGTGTAGAGTTCAGAGGAACTATTACCTCTCTTGGTGGGGGATCAAGATTTTATATTAAGGTTATGTTAGCCATCAGAGCTCATCAATCGGAAGGCTGAGCCAGCTTCTATCAGGTCAATATTAACGATCTAACAATATCATTATCTGAAGTAAGTAGAAGAATAATTTGTATATCTGAGCTCTTCAGTTTTTCCTATGACATGAAATACAGTCTGGTGGGAGAACAGTCTGGGTCATTACGACTTTTCCAAGAAAGAACTGCAGCAGGACACGCTGCATGAACTACTAAGGGTCTTTATCATGAAAACATATGAAGACAACGGTACTTTTTTTTTTTTTTAAGCAGCTATGTGTCTAAAAAATATAAAATGTATCAAGAGCACAGAACTACTTGAGAAAGTCATCAAGTGAGGACTTCTTCAATTTGGCATTAAGCTTCTCAATCGGTATATCCAAGGAGATTATTCAAATAGTAAAAAAGCAGTGGCCGGGAGACAGAGTCATAGCATTTGTTAAACAGTGAAAATTCTAGCAAGTTGTCCGTTTAGAATAGCTTGCTTAGATTAGAAAAAAGAGGTGTATCCACCACTCTCCCCTGTCATATTCTGACATAAATAAAAGGAGGATGAATTTCAAATTACCTCTACTCGTGACAGTTTTATCCTAGACAAAGTTCCTGCCACGAAACAGAGGGTGAAGGACTTCTAGTAGAGCTGTAATTGCCGTAATGTTGATTACATGTACACTTAATGTGAGGAAAAGCTTTTCTGTGGCACGGAAGAGTCTTTCTAGTGCTATTTAAAAACCCTTCAAGTACAATCTTCTAAAAGTGGTACTTTGATGAGCAATACAACAAAATACCTGAAGTTTCCTTGCTTCTGTAAAACAGAGTTGGGAACTGCAAAGCCGTGAGAAATGTGGGCAAAACTGCCTTGCGCAGATGATCGCCTTGCACATACATTTCTAATTATGAACAATGCAAGGAAACAAGCTTTATTTTCTACTTATAACTTGTTTTCAAGTGCAATTATTATCAATTTAATTGAATCAATTCTTATACTGCCTCATTTACAAGGCTTGGTTCCCAGTGACATTCAGCTATTCCACCAAATCATATATATGTTCTTTAAGGATAAATGTTGCCAAAACGAAAGATAATCAGAAGAAAGTGGCATGGGCCAGAAAGTACTTCCCAAGCAACAGAGCCAAGTGTACTTTGAAGGGCTGAATATATATGTGTTGAATAAGGTTTGGAAAGTTTTGTTATAATTTAAAGTCATCAGTTATTACTACATAGTCACACATTTCATATCCTGATGTATGTGAGACTTTGTGTACACACACACACAGAGAGAGCTACATGCTTCCAGAGATTTCTTTTGGTTAAGCATAATGGTATTACAAAAAAGACAAAGTTTAAACCATGATTTTCTGAGGCATTTGGAAAAGTTAGCAGGAAAAAAAAAAAAAAGAATGGTATTCAAAACCATAAAACTGTGTCAGGAGATCCCTAACTTCTCCTCTGCCCTCTAAGGCCATCCCAGATTCTTTACATATGGTAATGAAGAAGTATCTCAACAGTTTGCACTAGTGCTAGCCTTAGCTCGAAGACAAACAACCTTTCTCCAGAGCTGTTAAGTAGAAAGGGTACCTGTAAGCTCAACCACTACTAGCCTTTGAGTGCTAGTCTGGGGAGCAGAGCACACTGTCAATTGACACTTGCCTTTGACAATTTCAACACAGTCAGGTCACCTGACCCCAGCCTTATACACAGCTTAGTAAACTGCATTGTTCCCCAAAGAATAATTTATCTTTCCCTTTTCAGAGTGCCAGACTTCACTCCAGAATGAGGTAACTGAGACTGGTCAACTGACTTCACATCAAAACATTACTCTGAAGGAAGAAATTCAAGAATAAAGAATTTAGTCACACAGAAAATTAGTTTACATTTTGTTCCACTTAACTGTTGGATTAACTACCTATCTGCACAGGGAAAAAGATGTTTTGCATTGTGACTAACAATGCAAACTTAAAATTTAGAAGTGTATAAAATACTAACTAGTTTTTCATTTGTTTTCAGTAGTCATCTGCTTTTCAAAGTAAAAATTAAAAAAAAATAGTAACATTCAGAATTAAATTAAAAATGGGAGTCCTCACAGATCTTAGGTCAGGAAGACCAAACAAAAGACCCCCAAAAGGCATCATCTCCAACAGCTAAGAGTTCGTGTACACATGCTCTAGAAAGCCAGGTGTTAACTCTCTTAGTGAAAACTGCATAACATATCAATTAAATTTTGTAAAATTAAATGTTTAATAAATCTGTAAATATATTTTTACCTTATTTACTAGTCTCCATTAATAAAATGTGTCAGCCAATATTTAAGCATACAATCTACTTTACAGAGAAGATATGTGCATGGCGTTCACTTCCTGTGAAATGAAGCATTCTGAAACCAATGTCTTTATGTCTGTGCATGCTTATAAAAGATACTCCATGGAAAAGAGCCAGTAGGTCACTCACCAATAAAGTGAGTATCCAGTGAATCTTACTGTGTGCTCAACAGGTGGGAAATCAAGAATTGAGACACGGGTCCTAGGTCTGACAATTACTACATCATAAAACAGCAAACCAAAAATGAAGCCATAATCTAACAGCTAAATTGAATATTATAGGTTAACTGGTGGAGAAGATTAGAAGTAAAGTAGATCAGCAGCCTAAAACAATTATGTATAAGATCATCAGATTGCCCTTGATATTGGCTTTAGCACAAAAAAAGGGTTGGAATGCATGAGCAAAGGCAAAAAGGAAGAAACGTGTGCAAAGTATGTCCTTGGGAGAATTAAAAAAAAAAATTCTGCTTAAAATGAAAGATGAGACTCGGTTATTATAGTCCTAGAAGTGTGAAGGAATTTATACTTAATGTGGGGAAGGTTGGAAGCTACAGAAGCCTCTGAACAAGAGGTAGACGAGGTGAAGGCATTATTTGTAGACTCTTCAGCCACGATGATGTGAAGCTGGCGGCAGGAAGGAGAACCTAAGCCAAAACCTAACCACTGCAGAAACCCTCTTCCATTTAACGAAATAGGATAGTAAATATTAGGGAATTTCTGTTCATGTTTTTATAAAAGGACAAGCTTTTGCATTAACCTGGAGTTGAAACACGTTCTTCTTAGTCAAGTATCACAAGAATGGAAAAGCAATTATCCAACCTACTCAATACCAATATGAAGCCTGCAGACTATGTTATGCATGTGCACACAGGAGAAAAACTCATTTCAATTCCAGTTTGGGGAATGAGGAATGAGGGGAGAGGGGGCGGAGGATGGCGTGCTCCCACTGGATGAGCACGGTGTGGGCGTGTTTGGCACAACTTTTGAGTGTGGGACATAACTACAAGAGGGACTCTACCCAACGAATTCAAATATTTTGACCTGGCTGTTTGTACCCTCACATTAACCTGAAATTAAAAAAAATTTTAAAATAAACTTGTTAGTGGAAGAAAAACAAAAAAGAAAGAAAGGAAAGGACAAGCAGAGTTCAATAATTATTTGTAAAGAGAGAAGCTGAGAAAGCAAGGAGCCCATCAAATGATTAATACACCATTGGGATTACAATAGGCTAGAGCAGGGGTCCTCAAACTGCGGCCCGCAGGCCACATGAGGTGGTGTGATTGTATTTGTTCCCGTTGTGTTTTTTTACTTCAAAATAAGATATGTACAGTATGCATAGGAATTTGTTCATAGTTTTTTTTAAAAAAACTATAGTCCAGCCCTCCAACGGTCTGAGGGACAGTGAACTGGCCCCCTGTTTAAAAAGTTTGAGGACGCCTGGGCTAGAGAGTAATCTTAGCTCTAGCAATGAGTCCTTCAACTATAACATGATGGAGACAGAGCTCTAAACAGAAAGTTGTAAAGTTATAGTCATCTCATCATGACTGGTTTCATAGGTATTACATACAGATTAAATTTCCCTACAAATACATTGTCAATATCGTATCTATAACTGTTATGCTTAATTCACTATCAGGCATGCTTTAGACAAATCAGAAAAGAGAGTTTTAATTTTAAAAAAGCAAACATACAGCTAACTAGTATAGAGAGGGATCAAACAATATCATAAAATGGAAATGATCTAACCTGTTTTAAACAACAGAGAATTTCAATCCACTAGTGCTCAAGAATTGAGTCACTCTGAATTACACAAAGCCTTGACCAATATTTACTGCTACATGTTTTAGAAGCAATTTCCATTTTGATGGGTTGCTTCAAAAGTGGTATTCTGAAGCAGTTAGGTAACATAAAAATATAGGATCAAGATTATGTCTGTCAGATGAAAAATACAGCATTTATGCAGCTTTATATAATCCATTCGCAGGTTTATGAGCCCAAGGTCCCCACGGGAGTGTCACAAACCCACATAATATGTTACAGGGTTATATTTTGCATTCAAGATTCCAAAAGAACAGGAAATACTTTCTAAAACCATAAGTACAGCCAGAATGCTTGTACTTGGTACAATCAAATTAAATCCAAAATTACAAATATTTTTAGTTTGGCAGGTAAGGTGTCTTCGGTAGGGGTGATCCTGACACTAAAATACAGGTGCTTTTTCTCCAGTTACGTCAGTGCCCTCGATTGTTAAGATACATAGCACATAAATCAGATGGCCAAACTGGGCCTATGAAAGAACAGTTACCAATGATTCAATGTCAAGGAAGCCTACTGCAGTGTTCCCCAAGGATGAGGCCAGTATTTCTTAAACACTCCAGCTAACCGCCTTCAATAAAGAAAAAACACCTGATACTTAATTTCAAAGATGACATCACGCCAGGGACAGCCAGTGTTGCTAAGTGAGGAATGGACATAATTAGAATTCAGAACAAAAGATTACATCCTGTATATAAATTTAAAAATAGCACAAAGTGCAAGCTTATGATTTTGCATTTATGGAGGACAATTCAATGGAGCAATAACCTCTAGCAGCAGAAACAAATGTGCAAAAAAGGTGCAGAGGTGGAGGAAAACCAAAAACCATTGCCGTTCTGGGATGGAACCCTATGTAAAAAGCGTATCTGCGTATCTAATCTAAGAAAATATACACAATGTAAAAAATGGAACAAAGCAGACATGTAATTCATTGCCATTTAGTATAATTGTTAACGATAACCAGTTCTATCTAGGAAAAAGTACAGAACAAATTCAAAAGTGTATAAAATAGAATTTATAGAAATATTAAGGAAGTCTGAATGATTTAATTGAGAAATAAAGGCTGAAGGTGGTTCCAATGTTTCAAATATATAAAAGATTATTTTGTACATATTTATACATGTTACATTTTAAAGAAAGAAGAAAGAGAATATATTTAGTGTTCCAAAGATTGATTTATAATAAAAAAATGTATTTCTACAATTTTAAAGTCAATTGAAATTGGTGACAAAAGTTAAAATTTTAGAGGAGTTTTACCCAATAGGCCTTACTAACATCTATGATTTTTAATACTACAGATTCAGTCTAGACCATGACTGAAGATTTCACCTAACAGTATGAGGAACTGATTTCCAACTCAACATTTTCCAAAGTGCTTTTGTGTAAATTATCAACCCAAATTGCCTCTCAGTCTTTTGCTTTGAGTAAACCTCATGGAACCCCAAAATAAAACTTTTTCTGAAAGGCAATGGACCGCTGACCACTGACCACAGAATTAAGAATACTGTCACTTTGTTTTTAATAGAACACTAAATTTATCTTTCAAAGTTATGGAGTTTCTAGAGGTCATAAACTGACAGCTATGTACAAAATGCAGATTGTACCGTGTTTGTAAAACCTCTGATTAGTTGCCTGATTTTAAAAATTGATATAATCTACATAAAATGGGGGATCTGATATATACTGAATAAAAAAGAAAATCCGGCAACCTTGCATTTTTTTTTTTCACAAGCCAACAATCTGCTGATGCTTCGTGGTGAAGAAGCAGGAACAGTCTTGTTAACTGTTCCCTTCACTCCCTTCTAACCAATCTGGCCCCAGGAGGGACCTGAGTTTGTCACCCCTCATTGATAAGTATGGACATTTTATTACTCTGCTACTTGATGTGACTGACTTTAAACAGTGACTTTACTATATCTAGAATATATTATATAGCATGTTAATTAATCCAAGGGAAACTAACACCAGTCAGTCAGAGTGGCAGCCTTTAATGGGTGGGTACATAGTTGGTCAATGCAGCCAGATTTAATATAGTTACCAAATACATTATTACCTACGCTGAAATAGGTTAGTGACAATCAACTCTGTCTCTCTTTTCAAGAATCGAGGGCAAAATTAACCTCTTTGAGCATTAAAAACAAACAAAAACGGAGTAGGAGTTGTATAATAAGAGGAAAGTATGTACTACAACCAAGGCCAGAGGAATTTGCCATTAGAATAAAGAACAAAATGTTCTGTCCAAGGAAAAGACAAATCAAAATCCTTCTAAATTTGTTTCCAGGATTCTCTCCAAGAAAAAAGTATCGACCGAGAAGCAAGCTCATCTTTAAAAATTTTTAATGCTCAATGAAATCCATCTTAAACATTTGTTTTATTATACCAAGGGAAAAAGACTATTCTTCTAACATTCCTGTCTTAGTAAACAAGAATACATTTCATTAAAATAAAATGTTGTAATTTGCATTATCGCTGAAAACTATGAAAAATAAAATTCTTGAAATGGAAACATAAATTGATTTATTTTTATAGTCCTAGGCTTGTTTAAATAAAAGGACTTTATTCTGTCAGTTACTAGTTCAGATAAAAGATCATCACTTGGGAATACAATTCAGTAAGGAGCAGGCATAGGGCTGGTCTTTCTAGAAGCAGGCAGGAGATTAACTGGAAATATCAGGAAGAGATAGTGGGCTCTTTTATAAGATAAAATTATTCATATCTAATATCTTGTTAGAAACAAGCTCAATAATACAAGTATGTTTTATTCTAAGGCACTAGAAGCATCTCATATGTTTAAAATATGATCTATTTCTATGCATGGCAAGGAGTCTAATAACGTCTGTTCCATTAAATGACACAGTTCTAATTCAAAGCTATGAAAAAATTAGGAAAAGAAGTTTTAAAAAATTATCTATTATTGATCTCTTTCCACTGACGATTATGATCACTACATGAGTTCGGGAGGCTATTCCTGAAAGTCTCCTAATCAAGGAGACAGACTTCTATGAATGCTGTGCCTTTTGCCATCTAGTCTGTGAAAATAAAAGAAAAAAGTGTTAACTTTTAACGGTGGACATGTTAAAAAGAAGACAACAAATGAGCACATTCTTAGCAGGGATGTGGAGCAGGGTGACCCATCCTAGTTTAACACTGGTTCTACAGAACCAAAATGTAATCAAATGAAACCTATGACCTTTGTGCTGGGGAACATGAGGGAGACAAGAAGGCAAACACAATTTAAGAAGCTGCGAAGAAAACGAAAAAGAAGTTGCATACGTGTGCACCATCCTGCTGAACCTCAGCGCAACAGGCAGTCCCCAGAAGAACTGCAGTTCTTAAAAGAAGCAGCCGAGAGCCTCGGTACTGCCTTTAATTACAGCTTCAGCATCTTCCTCTGACTCGTGTTCACCTCTGGAAACTGAAGGCAACTCAAAGCAACACAGCAGAGTAAACCAAAGCCATGTGAACTGGTCACCAACCACCTGAAACCACAACTCTAGCTTCCAAGTGAAAGCAAATCCTCTAAGCAGACTCCACAACTGGCAGCATCCTTTATCTGTGGAGGCATGTCAGGGGCAGTGTGTGCAGGCGTGTGCCTGTCTGTGTGTTTGTTCACTGGAGTAAGCAATGGCCAGAAGGACCAGAAGAAGAGTGAGGGGGCTGGCTCCTAAGGAAGAACTACAGGACTGGCCGGGCCCTGTGGCTCACGCCTGTAATCCTGGCACTCTGGGAGGCTGCGGCAGGTGGATCGCCTGCTCTTAGGAGTTGAAACTAGCCTGAGACCCTGTCTCTACTAAAAATAGAAAAAGTAGCCAGGTGTCGTAGAAGATGCCTGTAGTATCAGCTACTCATGAGGCTGAGACAACAGGATCACTTAAGCCCAAAAGTTTGAGGTTGCTGTGAGCAGTCAATCCAGGGTACCTGAGTGAGACTCTGTCTCAGAAAAAAACAAACAAAAAATACCCCCCAAATTATAGGAGCAAGAAGGCTAAAAATGGATAAAAGGGCAGTGATTTGGGTCACATTCTCACATTGTCTCTAGCACGGTTCTTAGCATACAGCGGGTGCACAAGAAAAAGGCTGGTGAATGAATCAGCAAGAAAAGTGTCTGTTGAAATGACATGTTTACTTCACAAAGCATTACACAACCCTTACTTATCAGGGAAGATCCCTCTTCCCTCATGATCATCATAATCTAAAGGAATCCAAAATAAAGTATATGAATCAAGATCAACCTACAGACACAAAAATTAAACATGAAATAATCGTTCAAGTTGGCAAAGAGAACTGAAAAAGACTACATGCATCATAGGAAATACTATCAAAAGCAAAACATACTATTTTATTTCTGCGAGAGACCCATTCTTGTCAGGTAAGTAACTTTCTTTGTAAAACGAAAGTTAGTAAATATCATGTTGGAATATACCTGAAGTGGTAAGAAACAGATGTGTTAGACAACATTATAAACCAGAATAACCTAAATACCACATTAAACTAAGCCACACTGCTCTGGATTTACTTCCTTTGCTGTTTTGGAACTTAGAGATCACACAGGTAATGGAGTACGTGTTCCCTCGGCCTTTCCCCGTAGGAGCTTTATAAGGAGACTGTCTCTTCAACCTGCTCAACAGAAGAGCTGGAGGGTCCAGCAGCCCTTTGCCATCATTTTATGCTTACACAATGCTGTATGTTTTATTTCTGTCAATATTCCATATGCCCAGATGTGGTGGGGGTTTTTTTTCCCCTGATACTGGAAGGAAATACTTTATTTTCCAAGTAAACATGCACGCTCACTAGAGACAACAGCCACTCAAAATGTTTGTTTCGCCCCCACTAACTTAGGATAGGATTTTTTATAAATAACGTGGAGAGTAAATGCTTAGATCGATGTTTCCCCTGGTATGTTCTACAGAACACTGGATTACATTAACGTCAGTTTGAAAGTGCTGTCTCACGGCCTCTTTGAGATTCGTAATACACATTAGAACTCTTGAGGCTCTGGGAGGTCCTACAGTAAGGGAACCTGATTCATCGTAACCCAAGCTTACTGGACTTATTTGAATCATCTTGTCTACAGAATGGAGCTGTGTGGACAGGGATGTGGATGGGGGTAACTGTCTTCTCATAACTATTTGATAAAATACAGAACTGTAGTATCTTAGAACCAGATGGAAACATAGAAAAGTGTTAATCTAGTCACTCACTTTACACATGAAGAAAGTGAGATCCAGGAGAGTAAAGCCGTGTGGCTACCATCACACGGCCATTTTCTACACCAATAGCAAAAAACACCTGGCATTTCACCAAATAAAGAAAATGTCAGGTTAGGTGCTCCCCCAACTCTATCCTGTCACTTCTCCAACTACACCATCTTCTAGGCTTCACTTTTAAAAATAAAATAAAAATAAAAATTTTTATAGACAAGGTTACTTTATTGCCCAAGCTAGACTGGATCTCCTAGGCTTAAGCAATCCTCTTGCCTCAGCCTCCCAACTAGGTAGGACTACAGGCTTGTGCCACCAGTCCAGATGGTTCTAGTCTTTCTATTTCATAGGCTGGCCCTTTCTCTGTGGCCCTGGATGGCCTTTTTTCCCACCTCCTTTGAGATCTCATGCCCCCACTTACTCCCTTCTCTTTTGAGTTTGTTCTCCCCTTGTCTCCTGAAACTCCTGACTTTCAGAATGCCTAAACTATACCTTTCCAAATCTCAAAGTACCATCTTAAGCACTCTTTCCCTTCATGGCCAAATTCCTTAAAAGGTGTCTATATTTGACATTTCAACTTCCTCGACTTCCATTTGCTCCTTAACCATTACAATCTGGTCTCTTATTATTCTCCTGAAGAATTTTCCTACTGCTTTATCCCCAGGTTTCATGTGGTGATGTCCCTTGACTCCCTAATGGCAATCTACATCTCCAGCTTAGATCCGCAGGCCTCTTCCCTCCCTCTGACCACCTTCTCTCACCAGCAACCTCCTTAGCATCTCACCTCAGCTCGAGTACCACCCTTTCTAACAAAATCATCCTTGATTCCTTAGAGTTTGTCATTTCCTTTGATAAACATTCAAAAATACCTTATATACACACATATATTTTAATTCATGTGACTATAATAGTTGTTGTCCAAACCAGGCCACATTTAAGAATGGAAAAAGACATATTAGTAATATCAGGACAACACATAAACTGTTCCATCCTGGGCAAACTGAGATGTACAGTCCCCGTAACTACAGCACTTCCTAGAGCTCTCTGTACATCTGTACTACACAGCCACAGTCAGCAGACGACAGGGTCCTCAAGGACAGAGACCCAGTCCCACCCAGCACAACACTTAGCACATCTGGCATTCTTAGTCCAAAATGTTTCTTGAACCAAGAAGTTGGATGAAGATAATTAAAGAAAGTATTCTAAATATTATAGAAGACAATTAATGCTAACAGTAGTTTCCTTGGTAGGAAAGAATCTTAATAAGAACAGATGTTAGGCAGCATACCACAACCTAGTATTTCAATAAAACTTGCGTGATATTTGGTGAGGTGCTTCTGAGCCACAGAGTATTTCCTGATACACCTTGAGATAGACTGGAAAAAAAAAAAAAGGCTTATAATTAGCTCCCTAATTCTACATTTTTCCCCAATTCACAACCTCTTACTTAGCACTGAAGATCCAAGTTGAATGTCACTTCACTGGAGAAACACTGCTCAAAGAATCCAGGGAATTAGTTGCCTTCTCTTCTGTATTCATTCCCTGGGCACTTGGTGGAGACTGAACCCTCCTGGAGGGGGCCCCGTGTGCTGGAGAGGATGCCACGAGTGTTCACACCCACAACATCATTTAATCCTTCTAACAACCCTGTCAGATAGTGTTATTTACGATCCCCATTTCAGAAATAAGGAACTAGATACACAGGATTAAGAGAGTGACCAAGAGTGCAGGGTAAATCAAGGAACCTGCATCAACCCTGGGCTTGTATTTACACTCTAGGGTTCCCTAATACATTTATATTATGATTATTGCTGTGTCTGTGTCCCCCAAACCAGAGTCAGCCCACTGTGGTCCTCTCAGAGGGAAGTCAGAATGTCTGGGTATTAGCAGGAGGGTAAAAGATCAATAGTATTAAACAGGGCAGAAGGAAGGCGTGTACACTCCTCCTAAGGATATGAACTCCCAGACACTCCCCTTGAGCACTGCACATCGCTCCTCTTCTAGCTAGGCAGAGACAGGGACAAGAAAGGGACATTAAGAGGACAAGCAAATCCAGGACATAGGCTTTGACATCTTAGGGCTTTAGATTTAGACCATGATTCCATGATTCTAGGGATATCGGGCAAGGGACATTCTCTGAAACTAGTTTTCCCATGTATAAAATGGACATACCAATAACACTTATATTTCACAAAGTTGAAGTAAGTTTCATATAGGATAGCACACGTAAAGCACACAACGTTGTACTGAGCAATCCTAGGTGTTTCATCGAAGTTATTATTATTGAGATGATTGATGGTTTTCTTTATCCCTTTCCCCAATCTCTCCATCTTCATTGTCACCTCCATGTCCCTACCACCTTCTTTAGAAGAGATCATGAAAAAAAGAGATTGATGGAAAAGGCCATCTGTGTACCACCCTGTGGTCAGGCAGAGAAAGGGTGGGCGGTGGACAGAGAAAGACATGCTTTTGAACTCGGCCTCTCCCCTTACTCGTAGTAAAACTGTAAGCAGCTTATTTAAGTTCCTGGAGGCTCATTTTCAAGTTCTATAAAAGGGATCCATTCATTCCTCCCAGCATACAGGGGTTTAGACCACGGTTCCACAGCACACTAGTCAAGGATTATTGGGCAAATGACATAGAACTAATGTTTTCCTCACCCTCTCCCCATGTTCATGGGAGGTCTTCTAACAGCCCATCCTAAACCCTTTTGATAAATTATTGAAAGAAAGTGGAATTGCCAGAGGATAGCAAACTAGGGAAAGAAGAAGATGGAAGGTCGAGAGCGCTGTACTCATTACCTGCCCTCCCTCCATCCCCCATCCCTGTCCTCCTTCCTGGGCTGCTCCCACTCCCCCAAGCTACTCTTTTAGAAGCCCCCAGGATAAGGAGGCCAGAAGCTGAGGCAATGAAGGTCTTATTTCCAGAGACCCAACCTCTAGCCAAGGATAGTGAGAGTGGAAGTCGCCCCTCCTGTCTGTCACCTGAGCTACAGAGTAGAAGGACGCCACAGTCCCTGCTTGCAAATTGCTAATTTGAAACTCTGAGTACACGTAATTCATGATACATGGTAAAGTGCCTTGAAGCCACAATTCAGATCAACAAAAAGAACTTCTGTAGACTGGTAGGAGAATTGAACACAGTGAAAACAATTCCTTCCACAGTGAAAACAGGTCCTTCATTCTACTTTTCAGTCACTTGCAGACAAACTTTCGCGACACGCTCAATTTTCACACACAGCTGCCAGCGGTGTGTGGTGGAAATCATTTTTACATATTTTAAGTTCCTTTTACAGAGGAGGAAAATAGAGTTTTCTTGTTTTAAGAGAGAAGAAACAAAATACATGGAAAGGAAATTTAGTTCACTTTTTGTCTCTTTAGGCACGGCAGCCTGATGTTGACAAAGTAATGGAGAGTTTCACTGGCACCCTGGGGAGGGAAAACCCTCCGGAGCCTCTAGGAAGGAATACACCTACACAGAACTCAAAGTGCCCTACGGGAATCAGCGCACTCTATGCTGAACCTAACAATGGCTGTGCCACGGGAACATCAAATGGAAGAGCTTTGTGAGCACAAATTTCAGAAGCATAAATCAAGACAGAAGTTTTTAATTATTAGGAGAGACAAGGCAGATAGGAAGAAATGGTTTTGTCAGATATTTTTAGTTTTACAGAATTAAGGTAAGTTTTAAAACACCGTGATAAGTAACTTTTAAAAACCATAAAAACCAAAATGTCATTTCACACTGATTTTTCTTCAACAGCAGCCTGTACAACATTCATTCAGAACCACACAGCTATCTCCTTGGAATATGTGAGCTCCACATCAAAAATTGTCAAGCCATATATAATATTACAATTTTAGATTAGTGTCTTTTCACATGTAGGGCATTCCACGTGTACTGAAGTCATTCCATGTTATGCAAATGTACTTTCTTACTTTGTTTTACATATGTTCTACATGTTAGAACATCTTTCCAGAAAATGATAAAAATAATGAAGCAAAAATTCACTTTTACTTTCTAATGGTACATCTTCCCTGAGAACAGAGGTTTTAGAAAACCCCAGTCAGGGAGAAACTTCAGATTCAATTACACTTTTATATTAGTTTTAAAAAGGAAATCTTAATAGAATCTGTGGTGTTTTTTTGAACAGAACAACTATGCCAAATAGCGATACTTAATTTTCTTTTCAGTAAATCAGGTAACTTTAGTGTACTAGAGATACCCAATAATCAGGATAGGTCTGAAAAAAATGGTTTATAAAATGAATGAACCACTTGTAATAAAACCGTACTCTTAAAACTTGGTTTATATACACTGCATTTTCAAGCTTGTGCAGTGAGGTCACCTATAATTAGGAACATGTGATTTTTATGTGTCACCGTAGGAGCATATAAAATTGACGTGGGGGAGAGAGATAGGAGAAATCTGAGTTGAGGGAGAAGAAGGAGAAAGAAAAACTAAGGTTCTGGGCTTGGAGCGATTTACCCGGTCTTTAAAAACCAGACCTCAAGGATTTGAACCAGATTCTAAAATACAGGGAAGCAATGATCCCTTATATTCTCATTTTGTAACAAACATGTGTGCTCGTCAACTGCTGAAATCATTTTTAATTATCCACTTGGAGGAACCCTTTTTGTTCTTTTTGAAACAGAATAAATTGAGGGAAAAATTTTACCACATTGACATAAGGGAGGCAGACTTTCCTATCTAACTGACAAAAAAGGGAGGCAGTTCTTATCATTCGGAATGCCGTGAAAGGTACAGATTTGGAAGCAAGTGAATAATAAGGTCTTTGAGCAGTTTCGCTTGAAGAAGAGAAGGAAGGAAGCGGGCCACTGGGGCAGGGCTCTGAGCTCTAGTTTAATAGGATAACGAGGAGGACAATTTGTGGCAGCGCGGCCACGAGAACTCAGAAGGCTCTGGAAGCTCCAGTTTTACAACACTTCAGCCTGCACGAGAGAAGATGAAATCCAGAATTCTGAGACTAGGTTGCAGCAATGTCATAAATAGGCGATGTTGTGGGAGCGGCAACAAGCAGATTTATAGACAACGCAGGGACGGCAGAGTTCAGTCAAGGTTACCCGCAATGGAGGCAATTGAGAGAGGGAAATGGAACAGCGTGTGGTGTGTGAAGATGTTCCACGTGAGGATGAGAAATGCTTCTACGTCCGGGATGGCATTTTGCGAAAGCAGAAAAAAGTGAAGCGTCTAAAAACCGTTGATGGCTTTCCCTCTGAAAGCTCTGTCTTCTCATCAAAACCCAAAACAACCTGCAGTCGTGATCATCGGTCAGCACAGCGCTCTGACATAGCACTCAGTGCTCAGTAGGAATGTACGGAGCATAACGCCTTCGTATTTGTGAAATACTCACTCAGTACACAACTCTTCTATGTAGACCCTTCCTTAATGTTTTCCTGAAATATGGTCACTAACGGAAGGCAGATACATATATGCATTTGAGGAAAGTAGTTTTTGCATTTCTTATCTCCCCTATAAATGGCAAGCTTTGTGGGATGGGTAAGAAAAACATGTCTACTGAGTCAGTATCTCAGGGCTCAAGTCCTGTTCTGCCACTTCTTAAATATATGACCTAGAACGAGTCCCCTAACCTCAGCTTTGTCTTTCATAAAATGTGAGTTATAGCACTGAGGCTGCTTACCTGTTTGAATTGTGAGAAGGGAGGTAATGGATGTGAAAGTATTTTATAAATTGCAGGCAGCTCCCAGAGGGTAAGATGGTATTATGTTCATCTTTACCATATTTGTATATCCGACAGTCACTCAATAAACATGCGCTGATTCAAAGCATATCTAGACACAGGAGAGCACAAACTCAGGCCACCACAGACAAATAAATGCCTGATGCAAAGAATTTAGCACCTCCAGGTGTAAGCACTGTCCATCAACAGGTGTAGGAAACTGTTACTGCTAGGACTGAGTCATTCACAGTTTGTAACCACCATGAGACACCATATTAATGGTAGGAAAGTCATACTCCTTAAAATTCCTACACATAGAACAAATGCTGTCCTCCCAGCCAGGAATAGCTACCGACACAAACCTAACAGACCCAATCAAAACGAAGCCTTCACACACCATTCTCAGTGCTCAGGGATGTAATCGGCAGAGACAGACCTACTGGGATGCACAACAAAGCTGACGTTTCAGGGATCCTCACTAAACCCTGGCCCTTCCAATGCCCGTACCCGGTTTCATATTTTTAATTTGGTCCTAACTGTTTTTAAAAAAGTGTACCACGTTGTATACACTTCGGGCCCCACAAGACAGGAATATGCCCCTGCTAATAGACAAAGAGCTACAGATTACACGTCCTTCTGTTCAGAAACACCCCCCAAGGTCACCTTCACATACAAAAGGACAAAGTCTGTAAAAGAGGTAAATTTCCAAAGCACGGCATAACCGTTATCAGGGTCACATTTCTCATCGCCACCATTTATGACATTGTGACTCTGTCTACGGCCTTCTAGAACTAGCGCCTGGCGCGTGGTGGCACCATTCCTGATGTTTCCTTTCTCAAAGAAAGTTTATGGTTGTAGCTCCAAATCAAAGGCTACTCTGAAAGAAAAAAAATTAGAAGAAAAAGAAAGGCCCTTAATGTACTTGTCAGAAACAAAGCAATGATGAACATCATATGATTAAAAACAAAGGAAGGAGTCATTTAAATAATGAACTCTAACTTGACTATTTAGCAATTCACTAGTTAGCAATTTGCTATTTTTATTACATTTTAAATCAATCCATCTAACAGAAATTCTCTCAACCCTGCATAGTACTATTTCATTGCTATAAACCTATATTTCACGGCAAGACAATATCTTTCTATAATAAAATGGTAATAAAAAGAGTACCAATTATCCCAGTATTTTCTCAAAATAGGTAGACTTTCTTTCATGCCTTAATTTTATGTTTTCCTTTGCCCCATACTAAAAGCTTGGCATAATTATCCCTGAACAGGTTGAGCAAGGTCTCCACAAAATCTGCTCAGGGTGATTATTTAGCTTTTCTTTTTTTTTTTGTATTTGCAGAATTTAGCTGAGACTGTTACAAGCGGTTTATCAAAATAAATGCTTGATTGGCTTTAGCAGTTTTTCGTAATTGAAAAAATAAAGAAAAAAGAGTTTTCTAATAAATGGAGGGAAAGAGAGGTTAAATACTTTAATTACTAACTTGCAAAAAGATTTCCATTTGAATATGGAAACAATGTAAAGGGGTCCCTAATTTTTATGGGACTGGAATCACTCCAGAGGATTTAATAATACTGCCAGGCAACTGAAACTGTACAAATGAAGAATGTGATTTCTAAGCATACGTCCTTAAAATTTAGGAGTGCTAGGGGATATGTAAAACGGGTTACTTTAAAAGGAAGGTTGACTATGCACATGGAGGGGGGAGAAATTAAGAAAATCGTGATTTAAAAATGATACATTTTTTACTTTCTATTTTAAAATGAAACCCAGTTACTTTTGGAGCCAACAGTCAAGTGAAGGAGACAACTAAAGAAGGATTTTCCCATCAAGGATTGCTAGATGTTAGCTGAAGAGCTCAGGCAAATATGTCTTCCCCCCTGTAAAGCATCCTTGACGTTTCTGATCTTTGAACTTCGATTTTCACTATGTGTAGGGCTCCTTAGTGAGACCTTAAGAAGTAAAGGTCTTCCTGAGCTCAGCTGACCCTCACTGCTGCCTGACCTTACTCACATGTGGGCTCTATATTATAGGAAAGCCGGGTTAACTTGATTTCAAGGATTCAGCCACTCCAGCTATACATTGTCCCCCCAAAATGGAGATTCCATAAACAAAAGAATTTCCATCCTGCTAATATCAGTTAATTCCACCTAATCAGATCTATTATCAGCACTAATCCTAACACATAGATCACCAGCCTTACAAAGCAGCCCTTACTAATTAGCCCTCATTCCTAATACCGCTAGCCCAGGAAAGCCTACCCACATTACTGTATTTAAAGAGAATCTATTCTGAATTGCTGTTTTGTTTGGAAAGGGAGAAAAAAAAAAAATCTGTGTTCCTTTCCAGCTGGCAGAGTTTTCCTAAATTAGATTAACTTTTAATTTAAATTAAAAATTTTAAAAGCTGTACACAAAGAGACAGTAATTGCCCATTTGAAACATCCAAAAAAGGGTGATTGAAGGGTACAGTAATATGCTTACATGAATAATAAATAATACTTAGCATTTAGATAGAGCTTTCCCCTCATCAAATCACTTCTTTATAAGCATTAACTAATTCACACATTATCCTACGAAGAAAAGTGAAATTAAAAGATAAAATGGTTCCCTACTTTAAAGTTGGGTAAACTGAGGCATGAAGAGGCAACTCTGTACTGCAAGTCAGTTTCAGAACATGGACTGTAACTGTTACACGTATCCTGTGGGAACCTGTGTGTGCCATTAAACTAAATCTGAAATGAATTTCGGCCACAGGCACTGTGTAGATTTTGATGTTCTATAGGCCAATTTTGATTCCCATCTATGCCAATGTCTGTGAAAAGTTGGACAAGATACCTAGCATCTTTTTGTCTTAATATGTTAATTTATAAAATGGGAATAATTTATTCACAGATGCACACACACACACACTCTCTTACACATACCCATGCACAGAACCCAGTGAATGCTCAACACATAGCTGTTATTATTCAACCCTTCAAAGGAGTTCATAAGACAACTAACAGTAAGCTAATGTAATATTTCAAAAATTCTGACAGGATATAAAGCCGTAACCCCAACTACAAGTGCAAATGGCATTAAATATTCCAAAGCTCCAGGAAAAACATTAATGGCACAACTTCTAATCTAAGGTAATGCTTAATAGTTCATATGCTATTGCAACTAATGTGCCTCTCAGTGAGTGCACCAAATTTCCACCCATTTTCACACTTAAAAACCCTGTTAGAGTCAAGATATCAATTTTCCTTTTATCATTTCTTGATGAAGAAAATAATGACTAAGAATTATGCTGGATTCTGTGACATTTCTAAATGTCTGTGTGTTTTTATTCAAATCACATGTGTAAAAAGTCTACAGTACATATTTGTGGCAAACATATGCTGGGTGCACTTGTGAATTTGAGAACCCTTTGCAGTAAGTCCAATATTCCTCAGAGGTCTGCAGCCCACAGCGTGGGAACCACGTTCCTAGAGGCTAAGAAATAACATACTAGTCAACGTTCTCTGCTGCACAGCTGATATCCACCAGAAAAATTGAGTGGCACAATCAGTTTCCACGTTCGTAAAAATTTTCAAATGGAACTTCATAGAATGAAGCTTAGTTCCTCATAGTGGTTTAGAGCTGGAAGAGAATTTAGAAATCTTCAGGTACCAGTCATCCATCTTAAGAGAAAAAACACTGAGACCCAGAAAGGCTGTGTTTTTACCTCCCTAACTACCAAGTAATGGCAGAACTCAATGCTTAAAAGTTTAGTTGCAGGTCAATGTATATAAAAATATACATATAAGCTCACAATATGGGACACTCCCAAAAAGCATCTAAAGAAAAAAGCACTCTATGAACTCTCTGTAGTGGGTTATGTTTTGTCTTTTTTTCCCAACACTTAACAGATGTGATACAAGATTGCTCCCCACAACTATCAAGCGGAACTCAAAATCTTTTATTATGATAGTTTTCTTTTTCTCTCCTTTATCTCTTGTACCTTTTTTCTATTAACATGGTGACAAGACAGAGGCACTATGTACATGTTCGGTTTTTAATTTTTAACATAACTGGTTTACCATAAAGGATCAATGAAGATACACCAAATACTACATGAAAACTTAACACCTACTTTCAATTGCTGGAATTTTTTTTTCTTTCTTTTTTTTCTACAGATTGGATCCACCAGGGATGGCATTTTCAATATATTTTCATTTCACTGCACCTAGAGAATTTACATGGTTGCAAAAAAACCTTGTTGAAACCTTATTTTGGTCTTCATGGAACATAATCTCAACATCTCAGACTGACTGAAGCATACTGAATTACATTTTCAGCTTTCTCTGGGGCTCTGTGAAGCTCTGTTAGGATTGCATGTTATACAGAAGTTACTTCTAATGCTCTTTTAAAGCTTGTGAAATGCCACACAAACTTTACACTTTGTGGCTTTAATGTTTAACTTGCCTGTCAGTAAATTTGAACTCACAATTCATCTAGCTTTTTTGATGCTGGAGATTTCCACCCATTATTATTTCTAAATAAGTACCATTTTTAAAGAACTATATTTTTATTAATTGTAGTTACCACTTATATACATGAAAAGAAACTTCATGAGTCTTTGCTTCAGACATTCAACAAGGTAAAAACCAAGGATCTAAAAAGTGGCTGGCTTAATTGTTTTGTGTAAACTATTAATAAGTATACATAATTGCTGTATATTACATGTGACTGTCCTGCTCAGTGAAAATTTTAGTATTATAAAGTAAAACAAATCTAAACACGATGATTCCAACAAGTGCCTTTATAGATCTGCATTTATTTCAGATTTAGATTACCCTAATATTTCTTTGTATAAGGTGAACTGAAAGTATAGTTTTAAAATACAAAATTCATATTCTCTGCATATCATCCAGACAAATTGCATTTAGACTGCATATGCTTTTGATTTGATAGCATTCAGTCCTGAGCTCCATGCAACCTGAGAGTCAGTCTTCGAGGAAGAGGGACCGTGAACTATCAGTTACTGTGGATCACAGAGGAAATCTTTGTTGGCTGAAATTCTGACAAAATTTTATTTTCAAACACTGGGTTTTATTAAGTTTTTCTTTCCTAGAGCAATAACCTCGTTTAAAACAAACAAAAAAATTATAGCAAATGTACCCAAAGGTATAAGCAAACTTGATGAAAACCTTCATATTCCTGAATGCCCCAGCTATGGCGGCAGCAGCGGTATCTGGAAGGAGAAAAACCTAACATTTCTTTTCTGCTTTCATTACTCAACATCAATGAAACTGTACTAATATTCATATGATAGAATTATTCTTAACTTCTACGTAGCAATAAAATTTTAAACACCTTTCATATAAAAACATTCAGGATATTCTAGAAACAACCACACTTAGCATGTTTATCTGTCAGAAGTACTCTCAGCAGTTTAATTCTCACTTTATACTCCAGTAGGTAAACACTGCCTGACATATTATTTCATAGAGCGTAAAAACAAAACAAAAACAAAGAAGAAAAGACAAAATTTGGAATTCAAGTGTTTTCATAGAAAAAAATTATCTTTGTGAAATTATTTAGGCAAAACCAAGTCCGTATCACATAATCTTGGAGAAACAGCAGCAATATTTTATCATCATTGTCAATTTCATACAAAATGAAATTTCCAAGAATACCAGCCTTTTATTTTACTTTAATTTTCAAGTAACTTCATAGTGACCTATTTATAGCAATTGCTTTCTTAAGGAGATAAAAGAAAGAAACTATTTGTTAAGGAGCTGATCAGTGGACTTTTTTTTCTTTTCTTATAAATGTTACAATGAGTAAAAGTATATATAGTTAGAAAAAAACACAGTTAACAGAGATACATCTAGTACTGACATAATCACAAATTTCTAAATTCTTCTAAATATACTATTTTTGACACGTTTAAAATAAAAATTTATATTTAAGCTTCTTATGTCTTTAAAAAGCCACACTGTAACAGCAAATCCTATTTGCCTTCCTATTACAATGGCACACATCTCTCACCATTTAAAAAGAGATCTCTGTGAAGAGATGATTCAGTCGATGGGAATTCTCAAAATTAATTTGATGTCATCAGGATAATTGAGCCCTGCTTACTTCACACATTGTTTATTCTGATAGAACAGTTAGAAAATTAGATAGAAAAAAAAAAAAAACAGAAGAAAGAAAACATACTTGTTATATAGATACCCACACACTACTCTACCACGTACAATGTTCCCACTACCGGTAAGAATGACGTTTGTGACAGCTGACCCTAACCAGTGCCTCAGTTAACTAGTATTAAATGGTAATTAAGACTGTTCCAATTAAGTTTTAATTTTTTAAAAATTAAGTACAAACTCAGTCATTCAATAAAGTGTTGTAGTCCTTTGGTGTGTTTCTAGGAGCAGAATATAGCAATTTACTATTGACAAGCACTAACGGAGGAGGTCATTTCACAAGTATAGTGTGGGCAAAGGTGAACCGGGCAACTGATGAAATCTGTGGCCAAGGCGGAATAGCAATCTCAGAGCCAAATGGTAATAAAGTTACTGAAATGAAGCAATGTAGTTTCTAAACTGAACTGTCATAAAGGAGGATATGGGCTTCAAACTGGCATGTCAGTAGTAATTAAAATATTATTTCTCTCTTTTAAAAAGTTCCAAATGGTCCTAATAGTCTTATCGATTTTTTATTCAAACAGCTAAAAGTGACGTTAGGAGATAGGGGAAGGAGCGGCCAGGGCAGAGGTTTGCAGAGAGGCAGGGCAAAATCTCTAAGGGCAGAAAAAGAAAAACAAAGTAGGCATATTAACACACTGGAGTCCAGCGTGCTGCACACACACAAGACAAGCCTACCCCACAGTAAGGAAGTAGGAGCCACTCCTAAGTCACACAGGAGGTTCTTATTTAAAAAGCGATGGTGGCACACAGACTATGTTTATTGTTCACGAGGATACAGAAAGTTTCTGAGAGGCAGGAAGACAAAAATGAAGTTCTCAAAATAAGATTCCTCTGAAGATGTAAGGTACTGTGAGTACCCCATACAATTCTGATGCCACACGGAGGACCCAGGCTACTTCACAGAAACTCATGTTTCCATCTGCACCTCAAAAACTCAGCCTTGGCAAACACAGAGAAGGAATTCATCACACCTTGCAGTAAGGAGTTACATGCAACCCAAATCCACTCTTCAAGAAACCAAACATGTCTCCCTGAGATGAAAGCCTCTTTAAAAGGGAGTATTTAGCCATAATACAGCCTCCACGCCAACTTGTTACGTAATCCACTTTGCAACTAGCCAGTGACACATGATTGTCTTTCATTTCATTGAACCTACGTAAACATTATTTAGTAAATATATGATTTGTCTATGCTGAAATATAAAGTACCAAACAGTTCATTTGGTGAGAACACAAACGAATCATTAGGGCCCAGGGGGGCCAGGCCGGGGAATCAAACGGACCTTAGTTTCAGTGTGCTGGAGAAAGGCCAAAGGTTTGGAAATATCTCCAGCAGTTTTCCTTTCCCTCTGAAGCATAATCGTACCTTACAAACCAGCATTCCCCTGGACTAGCTGTTAGACCCAAGAAGGAATGTGCTGTGTGATGAAGGCTCTACCTGCCCTGGGCTCTGCAGTCCGCAGCTTCCATTACCTGCGAAGCCCCTTCTTGCCAGTGTCTGCCCAGCCCCTATCGAGCAAAATAAACATAAAACACACACTTCTCAATGAAAGCTGGCTTTTCTTCTTGTGTCTTTGAGAAAAAAAAAAAAGGAAAGAAAGAACGGTGTTTTATAAATGGGCAGGTCAATTTATTTATTTATTTATTTTTCCGTAAGCTCTAGGAAAAAAAGAAATACACTAGCCAGATGTAAACTGTTATTTGTATTTATTGTCTCATTGCTTTACAAATGTCAGCGTATGCTATCACGTGACAGCCCATAGGAAAATAACTATACAAACATTAACTGAACAAGAAGTGTTCAATTAAAATAATAAACAACTGACTGAGACAGCTTCTGTACTGTGAAGGAACTGTCAAGTCTTTCTAAATATCTCCTGAAGTTTTGCGTCTTCTACACAAATATTAAAATTTCTATGCCAAAGTAGTGATATCCATTAGTATTCCAGCAAATAAAATACCCTCCTGATGCAGAAAGCAATCACATCAATGAGCCACCTCCCTTTAGTCAGGGTAAGGGTAGTCCTCTATACAGCCCTCCAAAACTGAGAAATGTCAGGCTGGAGGTCTATTATACTTAGAAAGAAACACAAAGTAAGATTTAGCAAGGCTACCCTTTAGTGAAAATTATGAAGATTACGTAACTGCTAGTCTGTCCTTGGTTTATTTTGTTGTTTATTTTGTTAAGGCTAAATGACCTTCCTCCATAGGAAATAAATCTGTAAGGAACTAAAAAAAATCACAGACAATTAATGTACTGGCCAACAAAACAGTCTTCTCAAATTATGGTTTTGGATACTGCCAGATGCTGGTGGAAAGTGTTTGCAAAAAGCAAGGTAAAGCTAAATGCATGCAGACTTGAAGACAGGATTGAGTTTAGTTTGGGGCTGCCTCTGACATAACAGCATCAGCTAAAGGAAAGGTTTTTATTTAGTGCCTATTTTAACAAAACCCAATGTTTAACTTATGACACAATAGGGATTTGGAGGTCTTCCTCATCACCTTAAAAGAGGCAAACCAGAATCCAGCCAGAGATGAAGGTGCTATTTCATCTTGTACAGTTCCCACCCTCACCCCAGGTAATAACTTATTTATTGGTAAAATAATGACCTATAGTATTAGCTAAAGAGATACAATTACAAGATTAGATGGAGTCAGTGTTCACCTGTACAACTGTACACAATGGCTTGTCTGACTACAAAGAGCCATCCGTTTCAAATCTTTTCAGCTCATACAAACTCTTTATTGCTTCACTAAAATTAAAATCTATACGCACATGTGCGCACACACGCACACAACATAAGGGAAGAGGGGGCGTTCATCTTCAACCACAGACCTGCAATAAAATCAAACCTGCATTTTACTCCAAAGGCATCGCCTGGATTAGAAGATGCTTGCAGCTTCTCGAGGCACGTCCAGTTACATAACAAATGTATATTTTACCAGCCTTGCAATTCTAATTGTGTTTAATACAGTTTCGTGTTGCATCAAAGTACAAAATCAATATCATTTGTCCAGCATACAGGAAAAATGGAATCTATAAAGGGCTCTTATTGAGTAATTAAACACCTATTATTGTCATAGGCAGTGAAACAATGAATATGATAAGATAAATTTTTGCAAGAAAATACTGCAGTGATTAATACCTCCCTATGTATTAAATAAAAATGACTGCCTTTTGTGCAGTATGCTGGCAGAACAGGGACGGGAGAAGTAGTTGCCAGTGCCACAATAACAGGCTAACCTTGAACTGAACTCCTTTCCTCAAGAAATTAAATGCTGTAGCAGGACTTTAAATCCCCCCACTTAGAGCTCATTTGTGTGCCGTGTAACCTGCAGCTCCTGAAGAAAACTCATTATCTTCAAAAGGAGAATCCCTTTATAATTTCTTTATGAATGTGTATATTGTTTCTACAAAAGAAAAAAAAGTATTTCAATGTCCAAAAAGGATAAGAATATTAACAGTGTAAGCAAGGCAGAGAGACGTGTACCAATCAGATGCCTTCTACTTCCAGGAATTCAAGTGCAGAATGCAATCTGTTATGGAAAACTGAATATTAGATTGAGAATGAGGTTAGAGAAAATGCATATTTAGGAAAAGATATTAATCTGGTAGATGAGAATGCTAACACTCCTTGTTATTCTGTCACTAGAGTCTTGGTATCTTTCTTGATCTCTCTCTCTGGCAGAGCATGAAAGACTTCCCTCCATAGCCCCTACCCCCTGTACATACACACTCCCCACCCACCACCCACCACATGGTTCCTCCATTGCTTTGCCTTTTTTTTTTTTTAAACTTAAGAATGATGCACCAGGAACAACTACAGAGTACAAAAGATGAATCTATGGATGTGACACTTGTAAAGGGTAACCCTATTTCACAAGTGAGATGGGACAAAAAAGAGAGAAAAAAGGCCACTGAAGCAATAACTGCTCACTGAATTACCATTAAATTGTAAGATTTACAATCCAACGGACAGTAAGTGCATATCTAATGGAGTTTGTCCTCTAAAAGAATATAAAGGGAAGCTTTGCGGCATGAGATGTGTGTAGGTGATGTATGTTTCTTTTAATCTATTTTTTAATTAAAAACAAAAAGTTCAAAAAAAAAAGGACACATTGCAGAAACACCAGCAAAACCCTGAGGCAAACTTAAAAGCTTTAATTTCAAATGTACTTTATATTAACTGTTCTTATTCTCTATCAAATTGAATTAATTCCTCCAAATACAAAATGTAAGAAGTATAGAAAAACAAGAAGTCGTGCTATACCTCACATGCCCTAGTACATGAACAGTTAAACATTTGAATTGTTCCTGGAAAAAACACTGAGTCTAAATGTTTGGTTGTTTATTATGAGATTTTTTAAAAAGCAAAATAACATACAGAGTTTATTAATAGTATAATGTCATTTAATGAAGACCAAGACTTATGTTAACAGCACAGAGAGCTGTAACATTGTATTAATATTCAAATACAATATTAATGTAACTAAGCAGCAATCATATTATGACTGCTTATTTTTATTAGCACAACCTCCAGAAAGGAATTGACTATTTTGAAACAAAATTATTTAAAATACTCTAATTCTTAAACAACCATTAACACAAATTCTAATAATCATCGTCTGTGCTCCTTTCCAAAGAAAACATTGGGGAAATAATGCCTATTTCCACCTCTTGACAGACAAGCACCTAATAAACATACCTGGTCAGAAGTTTATGCACACAGAAAATATTTTAGCAAAAGCTTTCTGGAAAAGGAAAAAATTGATATGAAGTAGCTTAAGCAATATTTGTTGGAAGACTTATTTATCTTGTTTAAGTAAATTGATGTTTTGTTTAAGCAGTATGATAAAAGCCACTGTCCTTGAATTAAGTAAAATGTAAAACTATTATTCCGGTTTTGCAAATCTCTGCTTTGCTCTTCTCACCTCTCCCCACATGATCTGAATTTTATTTTAAAGGATTAACAAGTAACATCTACGATCAGCAATGATATCCTTGTTCTTTTAAACCTTAGTGAATCAAGTTCGGCAGAGGTGAAGTAGTGGAATTATCAGTACAAGTGGCTGTGTCATCAGAGTCTTCAGAAAGGTGCTGTACAGAAATGCCTAAATAAACAGCAGCATAGAGGATTTCATATATGAGATATATACACATCTCTCTCTGTCTCTCTCTCACACACAAAACACACACACACACACACACACACAGCCAGTTTCTGGCTATTGAAAAATATAAAGTAGAGCCACTACTGTATATAAAGCAAAAGGCATTGGCTACTATATGTAAACTAAAAGGCATTTGTAATCTCCCTTCACATCAATTTTAACTTCAGTTCTAGCTTAAGTGATGTACTGTTTGCTCCTCACCCTTACCAAGACATTTAAAGATAATCTTAAAAATCAGTTGGTTAGAGCCCCTCTCTTATGCTGTAGTTAGCCGGAGAATTTCCAGCATCTGATGAAGACCAATGGACCACCTGATACTTTTTCAGCAGGGTGATAAAATTAACGGATGGTTTTGATTTGCTTGAAGAATTACTTCCCTTACTTAATTGTTTAAAGTGCACAGTATTAACACAAAGTGGGGGGGGGCAGAAGAGAAAATTAAGAAGGTGACTGTAGAGCCTGAGCTAATTGCAAGCTGATCAGATTGTGCCATGCAAGAACTCTCCCTCGGTTACCTACCATCACAAGCTCTGGTCTTTTCCACCCTGCTGCTGCAGCAAACAAGCTGATTTGCTAACAAAGTGGTCAGCTCGGCACTCGCCCAGCGGCTCACAGGGTCCACAGACGGCTGCTCTCCATGCAGAGAATCTCAAGCTCCATTTTCCAATCTGATTACACGGCTCCTTGTTCCAGCAGCCTTAAACCTTCATGGCAGTTTACCAACATTTTCATCACTTTTTTCTTTTACAAAGCAAAAGAACTGATAAGCTCTCAGGTACCCAGGATTTCATAGTCAATGGCTGGCCAGCAGCCAGCATTCCCTCACCACACAACTGTTTCGGGCCACACTGCATAAAGCAGACAGGATTTACCAGGCTGCACAGAACCATTAGAATTTTGCCGTGTACACAAGTCAGCAGCATGTTTCTGTCCTTACAGATGTCAACTATTGTGTCTAATCACATCTAGGGAGTACAGAGACCTAATAAGTGCCCTGCCT
Organism: Nycticebus coucang; assembly: GCF_027406575.1. Lineage (NCBI taxonomy): Eukaryota > Metazoa > Chordata > Mammalia > Primates > Lorisidae > Nycticebus > Nycticebus coucang. The sequence continues at coordinate 59,776,673 of NC_069786.1, forward strand.
GCCCCCCTCCCCACAAAAAGCAGCAACGCAAAGCAAACCAATGAGCATATGCCCATGAATCCCACTGTCACCCTAACTAAGGTGCTCAGGAATTCTGCCTGGTAAATGCAAATGCGAAGCACTAAAAACTGTTTTTTAAAAAGTCCCAGTCTGATTACCTAGACCAATTAACTCGATTACCATGAAAATGATCCTAATGACTCTCCATTAAAATCTAAAATGTTGTGGACAACACAAAATAACTGATTAGCATCTTGAAACTTTGGCAATTCCCCAGAACTTAAAAAAAGGCAAACCAAAAGATGCAGAAATGAGCAAAAGGAGCACAAATTTATCACCTCAAGCAGCTTCAGGAGAATTAATCTTATACACTTTAATTCCCAGAAATCACACCAGGCAGTCAGCATGAGTTTCAACCTAATATAGTCAGATTCGAAAGTTTAAAACAACAGCTGCTATAGCATTTCCAGGAGAATGTCTTTGCATAGACTCTTTCTCTCACATAATATTTTTAAAATTCATTTTTTTTACCTGTAAGCCCATGAGCCTAAAATGCAAAATAAACATGGCCCTAAAATGTGAATTATGTTACAGTGAGACCATGTAAATGTTCATTCATTGCATGCTTCTGTTCAACCAAACAACAAACAAACAAAAAGTAATAAAAAAGCCTCCTTCAGCCATGACCAGTAACTTTCTAACAAAGATAATGTAAAAGAAAATGGTTTATAATGTCTTTGGCCATTCCTGGTTCATTTTGCATAATATTGATCTATAATAAAGGGTTTGTGGTGGGGGGGAAGGAGAGGAGTCTGCAGTTATGGGAAAAAATGTACAACTCTGCTCGCACAATGCCTCAGTACTCGAGCTCACCAGTGCACTGACCCTCTGTATCTCTGGAGTCATTAGCTGGAGTCCCAGCCCTGCCTCCAGGAGGGGGATTTGAACTCACACACCAACGTGGGGAGATTGGGGATTTTGAGCATGCCAGACAGAAGGGTCGTTCCTCCTCGCTGGTGAGGAGGATGCCTGTCCCCTGGGGAGGAGAAAACTGGATGAGTGACTGTTGCCAAGACTCAGGCAATGGACGTGCTGCTGACTCAGGAAGGGACTCTGACAGCTCCCCTGCTTCAGTCCAGCCGCTCTGAGTGGGAGCGGCTTTAGGGCAGCAGCACTGACAGGTACAAGCAAAAGTTAGCAGAGAATGGAAGAGAGATGAAAGAGGGGATGAGGGAGCAAACGAATAGCAACTCCTTTCCCAGCCACACATACACAGAGAATAAACATTTTCCTTCTTGCAATTTGATATTGCCCAACAGATAAAAGATGTGTTTGTGGAAATGCATATTCAGAACACCCACAGCATTTCTCAAGGGACTTTAAAAGAAGACACACATTTTAAAAACTGATAGGCTAGGCTGGGTATCTATCCACATCTGCAATACTGCAAAAGCCCATAAGCTCAAGGAGAGCACACACATACACACACACACACACCCATATATGTATTTGCATGTGGGTGGTATTCTGCATAAATGACTGTCAACTTAAAATGCCATTCTCTAATTTATATGCAAATTCTACCTCTGCTAAAATAAAAACATATTTTAAGCAGCTTATAGTGCCAACACATTATTCCCATGAATGATTCCTAGTAAACTATTTATGCCAACTGTGGGTTTTTTTTTATGATTTATTGGATGGTGAACGAAACCACTTAAACTATAGTTGTCTGTATGAATCAGTAATTTTCATGTTTCTAATTAAAATGTAAACAGCGTAATGAAGACATCAAGTTTTTAGGCAAATGTCTCTTCCAGTGCCACTTGGGGTATGGTAATTACTGGAGCAGATCTATGGATGCTCCTGAGTCCTCTACAAGTCCAGATTAAAAGCATTACTGCTAAACCTGGCTTCTTACACAAGGGAATTGTATACTTTAACCAGTCCCGGTTGCTTACATATGCATGTTGGCACTATCTTTACAAACTAGTCATTAAAAAAAATCAAAATGGAAAATAACAAAGGAAGTAATTCATATTTAAAACGTTGATTAAAAAACATTTACTAGCAATCAAAACACTGGAACTAGATCCACTTGAATTTGATTCCCTGCCAGTAGGATCTTGGTAAAAAAAAAAAAAAAAAAACAATGGAAAGAAAGAAAAACAGTTACCAAACTGTGTCTACCTTAAAATCTATAGAACCCAGATCTAGGTTGAGAGGTGAACGGATAAACTGACTCCAGATTTAAAGATAACGTTAACCCAAGATTTACTCTATTTAAATAAACAGTTGAAATAAAATAAGTTTATCATTTACCAATTAGCAAAATTTAAAAAGTAATAATATGTGACCCAAGGAATAAAAAGGTGTCATTTTTCTTCATCGTACGGGAGGATATAGAAAGTGCCTTTGACAGAAAACTGTAATCTGTTTTCTTTTTTATTTCAGCGTTTATTTCTCTCTGGAATTCGTCAAAATTTATCCTACAGCAAATGACCTCTTACACGTGCTGAAGAAATACCTCACCTCTTCTGCTTACAACTGTTAATTGAACTTCTCTCTGAAGCCTATTTTTCCAAGTCACCCAGTACACTTGCTTTCCATATTTACTACTCAGCACCAGAATAGTTCTTTTTAAGAATTTTGTACCACCCCTCCCGCCAAACACGCCTTATAAATAATATGGCCACACTTACAGTGAGCAGTTACGGTTAAAATTTGCAGTGATATGAAGACTGTAAAATGTATGATAAAAGGAGGATGCTCCTCCCCCATTCCTACTTCCACTCCTGGACCCATACTCCAAAGACTGCGATGGCCAATTTTCACAATATTTTTACATGAATTCTAGACAAGCATGTTGCTAAGGCTGTGGAATTGAGAATGGATTAGAAATGTGAATGTGGGGGACGGGTGAGGCAGAAGAAAGAGCCATTTTTGTACTGTAACATATTATTACTAAAGTCACATCAACAAACATACACTCCACCGTCCTGGGGTCGGGGGGAATGTCTGACCTACAAGCGCTTTCTACCACTTTTCCACCTAAAAACACAATCAGCCTTCCCCCCCCCCCCATTTGGGCACAGAGTCATGGTATTTTGGGGGCCAGTGAGGACTGGAACATGGAGAAAGAGGATTTGAGAGAGGCACATTTTGGAAATGTATAAAAAAAATGAACACTTCTGAGGGTTTGCAGAGGGAAAGAAAGCTGATTAAACAAGGCCAAGTGTTTTTGTCGGCCTACGGGTGATATTCTACTTGTGTTCAGTATGGGAAGTGTTGCAAGTACAGGCATCATTTCTATTCGCTTTGTGCCAGAAAGGTAAACACACTGGATTGCATTGTGGATTAAAACAATAAGAAATCCCTTCCCTCTCAGCCTTTCAAGGCCGTGTTAATCGGGTGTAATTTTTAATGAACACTAGCTGCTTGGTACTCATTCAAGACATTTCATTAGAAGGTAATTCATTTAAAAATCAACATTTCAACCATATCAAGCTGTAACCTTTCCTGAAATGTAAATGAATGGTTTAAATGAGAAGATTAATAAAAAGGGATGTTCCAATTCCAAGCATGGCATGCTATGTATTTTTAAATTTGTCTATGCCAGATGCTGTCAGTCAGAACAAAAAACTGTCCAAGCAGACAATCTGTGCGTCTGAATGTTGATCATGTTGGAAAGTACAGGGGGGAGGAGGGGAGAGTGTGTCAAGGATTCACGGTCCTTCATCTTTGCAGTAGAGCAAACACGTCTCTCAGTATAGCGACAGACAGCTGCTTCCACTTTCTAATGTGCCCTAACTTAGATCACTGAAAGAATTGTCAGCACTCAGAGAAACACACAAAGATAACACAGCCAGCTGCCATGGAGGGGAAAAACAGCACAGCTCAGAAGAAATGGGATTTGTTCCATTTGCATGATGCTGCCTCCCCTGGGCCCCTTTCTTTCAAATCCAAAGCACAAAAGACAACACTTAACATATTTGCTTAAAGATGACAACCTCATGTTGATTTCATTTGGATGTAACAGTGTCAGGATTACAGATATAAGAATATATTATATCTGTAACAGAGACTGACAAATGGACCCATCAGTGGAACTGTCTGATTCATCTGCTTATACAGCCATTTTACCATCCCAAGGGTGCCATCTAAGTAGTAACTTTAGAAGACTGAAGGTCTAATTTTATTACACCACATTTCAACCTACTAAACAATATTATTTCTAAAATAGATCATTTTTATTGGAAGTCTCCCTGATGAAAAATCCAGTAGACACCAGAGAATTTATGAACTGTATGGGTCCTTTGAACTCAATATACTGCCCATTTTAAACAACTTTTCTTGCTGTATGGCAAAATCCCAGTATCAAATAAGTGAAAGTTAGAGAGAGACTATGTATGTTTTGAGCGTCTAACAATATAGATACAAAAACAGACTTTTTTATATACTTGTAGAGAGTGGAACATAGAGATTATAGATGATGTGGATAACTATAAAATCAGGTCTTATGTGGTCCATTTGAATGAAGTCTTCATAACCACTTACTTCCGTCTATTCCATTACACGTCTAAATATCTTCCCTCTCTACAGCATCTATACTTCAGTAGCAGCTATATGAATGATCACTGCCTGTCAGTATCTCTTGTACATATACTCAGTGTGACTTCCAGTGAAGAGAGCCTTTAGGCAGAGATACAACATAATGTAAAGCAACACTGGCTAGCCACTAGTCTTTATAAAACGTGTGGCGAAGGAAACCACGGTCCTAATCTATAGCTTATCTATTTTCAAAAATCTTTATTCTCTATGGCTTTATGAATTTTAACTTTACTTTTGAGTTAAAAAAAAAGATTTAGGATTATGTGAGTGAATTATTTACATCGCCATGACTTTAATTTACTTGACTGGAATTATGGGGACAAGAGTAGAGACACAGGACTAAGGAGAACGAACCCAGTCTTTACATTCTTTACACACGCAGACTCATGAACACATACACAAACACACAAACGTCTGGGCACGTTGAACCCGCAGCCCAACCAACTGACTTCCCATAACAAAATGCTGGCTCCCTGTGTTCCTGGATATGTCCAAAGGAAAGCTCTAGTGCTTGTTGCTATTTACTGGCAACAGTATAATTCACTCATTTGGTTTTGTTTTATAAAATAGAGAAACTGCTATATGTAAAATTTCTGCACAGCAGATGGTTACCAATCATTATTTTCCATTTGTTTAGTTTCTCGTAAGAAGAAGAAAACCTGTGGGGTAGTGATGCAAAGAAAACTAGCAGCCTGCATGATAAGCCAACCAGTGCCAGAAGCATTAAAAAAAAAATCGCTTTTATCACATAGTATATCAAGACTAAATATAATTTGGGGGGATGGGAAGGTTATTCTCGCCATCCCGAGCCATAAAGGAAAATGCCACTAGAAAAATTTATTTTATTTCTTTGTATAAAATCCTCTAAAAATTAGCCTCTCTATATTTTTTAAGTGATCAAAGTTTCTAGAAGCAACTTAATATCAACATTAATTAATGTTTGTCATCACACAAGCTGAAATCACTTTCTTTACCTCTAAGTAGCCCAGTTGTCCAACAGAAAATGGGAAATAAGAGCCGTTTGTGGACAAGTGCACATGCACGGAAAATTAAGCTGTAAATATCTGGACCAGGTTATTACTGGAATCTGGAAACATCTGGGGCTACAGAACAAGCCAAGCCCCATTTCCACAATGTCCAGGTAATTGCTTAAATGATTTATACCTTACTGTTTCTATTAAAAATGTCTTTAAAGAGAAACATTTGTAGGTTTGGCTCTGCAATAAAAACTGGTGTCTGACTTCACTTGTACAAAATCTTGTGAAAGATGCTACATTTCTTCAAGGACATATGTTTCCCTAAACTAAACTCTGGACAAAAACTGAGTGCTAATAGAAGGCGTGGTCAGCCACTCAAAGAAACAATCATTTCATGACAGCAAATGTTAAGTAGTTCATTTGTGATCAGAGGATGAATTAAAAAACACTCTTTTCATGTGTATATGACATATATATTCAAGCCATTTTAGGGTGAACTTGTATTTCAACATCATTTTCAATTTCAGTTTTAATTAATTCCTCATAAATCTTGTTTCCTGAGACAACTGAATATCCAACCAAACCTAACCCCTAAGGGACAAGTGCCACCTCTCAGACTTAGGACACTCAGTTAAGAATCTGCAGAGGGCTCAGTGCCTGTAGCTCAGCAGCAAGGGCGCCAGCCACATACACCAAAGCTGGCTGGTTTGAATCCAGCTTGGGTCTGCCAAACAACAACTACAACCAAAAAATAGGAGGGCGTTGTGGTAGGCACCTGTAGTCCCAGCTACTTGGGAGGCTGAGGCAAGAGGATTGCTTAAGCCCAAGAGTTTGAGGTTGCTGTGAGCTGTGACGCCACAGCACTCTACTGAGGGCGACAAAGTAAGACTTTGTCTCAAATAATAATAATAATCTGCAGAGATTTAAATTGGTTCACTTAGTGTCTGTATGGAGCTAGCAACTAACCCATTCAGAATAAACGAACTTTCAACACTGTCACATGTTTCACAGACAAGGCGCTCGACTGAATAAACACATACACATATGGACGTGGCAGAGATATGTGGTTGTATTCACCTGAAAAAAATTTAGGTTTTATTTCAGATTTTAAGCCAAGAGGACAAATACATGTTTCATTTTCTTCAAGCAGAAAGAGGGACGGAGGGAGGGGGGTGGGGCCTTGGTGTGTGTCACACTTTATGGGGGCAAGACATGATTGCAAGAGGGACTTTACCTAACAATTGCAATCAGTGTAACCTGGCTTATTGTACCCTCAATGAATCCCCAACAATAAAAAAAAAAAGAATGGCCATGTCTAGACTTAGAGAAAAATTCAATTACTGACAGCTGTTAACTCCACCCTTGCAGGTAAAATACAAAGAAGGGAAGAAAAACTACAAAAGGACAAGAGCAGAACAAACCACTGACTACTCACTCTTAACCAGGCTTCTATTTTGTGGCCACCAACTTACCTTACTACCCTTGGAGAAGAACACAGGAAACGCCCAATTTTCCTCCAAGATAAGACTAAAAGAAAATGGCTAATATTTTAGGAGTGAAGAATTTGCATGAATGTGTTTATTTACTTAGTTTAAAACCCCACAACTTCCTGATTATAAACCAAATAGAGTTTTAATAAGCCTGTATCTTTTCAATCTTCCCTCAATTTAATTTGGTTCTTGGCAAGCTACCATTTACAGGATTTACAATTTATGGTCTTTACTCACAGTCTGAGGGGTTTTAATTTATATTTAAAATTTTTAACTGACTTGAAGTTTATTGAATGGCTTCTAGAAAACCAGAAGCGCCAACTTAACAAAGGAACTAAAAAAATGGGTCTTCACTATTGTAGCCAAACTGCAAAAATGCTTTTGCTACTTTTAACAAATTGTTTCACAATCTTTACTATTCTACCTACAATATACTGTCCTTTCCTATTAAAGGTGCAGTGTTTTTCGCAGTTAACTAAGCAACATTTATCCACCGTAACTCACTCACTGGCACATCTTTGTGATGGTACAGATTCAACAATCAGCACTGCAAGTGATTTTCTTCTACATAGAATGTATGAGATCAACCCAGATTTGAATATGAAATGGTAAGATAGCATCTAGAACTTTTCAGTTCTAAAGAGCCTAAATTGGAAGAAAGCTAGTGACCTTTCACAGTAAAGGTTATAGGTTGTCTTAGTAAAACTGTATTTTTAAAGAATGACAATAGTGTCTTTGTTTTATTTTTTCTGTTTTTTTTCTTTTCATGAAGCAATATGAACAAGTACTTTTCTCTGAGACATCTTTAGGTTTAAAAACACAAATAAAATTGTATATCAAATTGGCATGTTGTACCCCACAAATTCAGTAATGTACACTGTTATGATCTACTAAAAAAACACATAAACTTTGTAAAATACTGTTGACCAACACATTACGATTTCAACATAGGATCAAACTGAATTTCCCTTAGAATATTTTATACTGCTAGTTATTGTAACATTAGTGACAGAATTGAGAAAGAAACTGACCCTTCCAAAAGCACACAAACCCAACTGGTAAAGAAACGGAACCCCTAGAAGACAAGGTCACTGGGTATAACACCAGCTCAATTGTTTACTGCCCAGTATTCAGTACAAAGTAATAGTGTGAAACACGAAACGTAAAATGAAGCGATGCCAATTAAAATGTTATCCAAAAACACTGACAAACTAAAATTGATAAGCTACCTTATCAATTGCATATCAACTAGGTCACCATCACGTTCCCAAAGAAATCTGTCTTGAGTACTGATAGGGCACATATTTGCACATTGCCTATTTATCAGAAAAAGGACAAAATAGAAAAAAATTCCTTGGGAAGTGCTGATTTCCCATGTTCAACCAAAGGCTAAATAACCAATTGTCAATCAACTTTATGTTGGCAAGAAGTTAATCTGGAAGTCTCAAACTCTAGTATCTTTATAATCCTGCACTCTGGATTTTCAGACTAAAAACACATGAGGAAAAAAACAGACAGAGCATAGTGTGTTAAAGATCTGTGTTACTGTCTGTATCAAAGTAGCTAAAGATTTGTTTTATAAGATTTTAAAGATAACATAATGATGTTGTTTTTATCAAATAGTTTAAATGCTTTCCTAGGTAGAGATACAAAAATAGAATTAATAGCTGTAACTCCTTTTTTGGCATATAATTATAAAACTATTCTTCAGGGTTATAAAGTCTTTCGTTGGTAATTAAATTACATAAAGAGTATAGAAATTTCAATTTTTTAAATGAAATCCACAATTTTAATAATTCTGCTCTTTAAATATTTTTAAAAGTATCTTTCAATTTTTTTAAGTAATATTAATAAAAGATTAACCAAGTGACAGTCTCCTGCGTTTCTATCCATTTAATTCACCAAACATTTATTGAACACCTATTATAGCTCTTGTATTATAAATACATGTGGAACAAGTTAAAAATAGAAATGAATTAGCTGTGTCTGCTCTCAAGGAATTGAAGATTTCATAAAAGAGAAACATGAATGCCCAGCCATCTATATAGTAGGAGACAGAAGATGGTAAATGATCAAAAGGAGATATTTTTACAGTGCTTAGAAAATATTAAGTAGATACTGAAATGGATCCTAATTAGGCTCAAGGAAGTCTTCATAGATGATGCAACATCTGACCTGGATACTAAAGTCCTAGTAGGATTTCAACAGGTAGAGAAACAGCACGCCAGAGTCAAAAGAAGGCAAACAAAAGACGGAGTGCTGATAAAGAGGGGCTTGCTTCCAGTTTGACAAAAATCCAACTTCCATATTGATCTTTATATATGTGTGTGTGTGTGTGTGTGTGTGTGCATTTTTCTTTTTTAACCTATTTGAGGTTCCTAACACCACTGCTTTAAGTTAAGCTCACTGTCAGTCTATTTAAATCTCTTATGGGGTTAAAGCATTAACTAACTAATACTCATCAACTCTTAAAGATACTAGAATTGCTGACACTTTTGCTTGCAACCAATTAGTAAGCATATTTAATGAATGCATACCATCCCTTCAAAAGGGCTCAACAAAGTGATAAATGGTCCTTGAGCTTTCCTCATTGTTTCCAAGACAATTTCTGGAGCTTTTAAAAGAAAAACAAAAATCTTTTCATTAGCCGTGGGCAACTAGCAAGGTTCCAAGTTATTCAAGCTCACTAGTCCATGACAAAGCAGTCATGGATTACGCAGAATTGTAAGAAATCATAGTAGTCATTGAATCAACTCTCTTTTCATAAAAAAGTAAACTGAAGTTCAGAGAGGTTGAATGACTCACCCAAGGCAACTACTATGACAGACTGTGGGATTCTAAGGACACTTCTCTCATCACTGTCACTTTCCTGAGGAACTCTCAACCATCATCATGGCAATGTTCTTAAGCATCAAGATAAGTGGTTGAACTTCAGCCAGATAGTAAACTATCTCTAGTACATTAGTATATTCAATTCTAAATAGATACTTTTATTTTTGTGACTTCAAACCAGAAAAATATGTATTTTTTTAAAGATGAAAAGTTTAAGATCTTATGAGATGTATCAGCTTTTGGTTCAAAGAGGTTCTTAAGTCCTAAATTTGCATTATCCAAAGGGCTTAAAAGATATAGGTCATCCCCCCAAATATCCATTTAACTGATCTAGGGGAGGGCTTAGGCAAGTTTTTTTTGTGTGTGCTTTGTTTGGGCAGTTTGGGTTTGTGTGTGTGTGTGTGTAATGAAGGCACAGCTAGCATTTACAGAGCAAATACAAACTTTATCAACCAATTTTGCTCAAATCAAATCAAAGCATTATCTCCTTCAGTGATCTGAACTCCTGTTATGGCAATAAATACTTTATTTTCCAAAAGAAGCCTTGAAGGAGATATATAACAATCCTCTGTGCCTTTTCTTCTGTAACTTCATTAGTGGCCTAAGCTAATTGAGTATAAAGTCTAAGAGTAATAGAAACTGGCTTTAAATATGTATGTTTTCGCACTTTTTCAAATCTTGGGAAGAAAAATATCAATAGTTCTTTTAATTTGTATGCTCACAAATCCCATATATTCAGGATTTTATAAAGAACCTGTCATTTTTTAAAAAGGAGAACATAATAATTTGTTTAGATTATAATGCTGCATGCTATTTTTTTATTTTTTATTGTTAAATCATAGCTGTGTACATTAGTGAAATCAAGGGGTACAATGTGCTGGTTTCATATACAATCTGAAATATTCTCATCAAACTGTTCAACGTAGCCTTCATGGCATTTTCTTAGTTATTGTATGTAGACATTCGTATTATGCCTTTAGTAAGTTTCGCCTGTACCCATTCTAAGATGCACGTAGGTGTGCACTAGTCAGTAACTCTTATCAAGTGATCACTTTTCTCACATCATTATATTAGGATTTAATTTACAAAATTGCTAATATCATTTTTAATAAGAGCCACATAAAAATAGTCCTTAACCTTAGCTTTGCCTCAACAACTTTCCCTAATTTCTTTTCCCTTTAGCTATTTCTCCCATTCCTACAAGTTGTTTTTCATCAAGGTCAGTTTGTCCGTGACAAAAAAATGCCACTTTGTTTTCTCCCACTACATAGCCCAATATCATCTTAATTAATTAAAACTTCCTCACCATGATCTAAATATCTCATTCTAGTGGCTCAAGGGAAATTTTATTTTCTAGATGATCAAGTAGTAGGAAGGAAAGAGGGAGGGAGGGAGGAAGGGAGGAAGGAAGGAAGGAAGGAAGGAAGGAAGGAAGTCTGGAGCCCTTCAAAATAGTACACAGGTAGGTGAGTAAGACTGTATAGCCCAGTGGGAAGATGGCTGAGAGGCCAAGGTTTTTGGTGAGTATATAAATAGCAAAATGGCAGAAAACCTTTTCCCCTTAGCCCTAAGCAAATGGCTGGAAAGCTGGCTGCTAGTAAATATACATAAATATTTTTAAAGCATGTATGTAGGTACACATGTGCCTTACAGTCATACATCAGCAATGCCTCCCATGACACTTTAGTGACCTTTTGGTGTAGTAGAGTAGATTTCAAGGAACTGTCAATACAGTGTGGTGAAGCTACAGATGTTTACTCATCATTATAATAAACAAACCTATACTATATGTTGTACTGTCCTCGCTGAGTTTCTTTAAAAATAAATAGTACAAAATAATTTCCTCTTAAGCTCTTTTTACTTTGATGCTAAAACAAAATAAAACAAGACAAAAATCCAAAAATAAACATTATTATATATATTTATATATATAATATAAACAGTATTATATATATATTCATAGAGGACTTATTGAAGAATAAAACATAATACAGAACTTTCAATATTAAGTTTTGTCCTAATACTTTAACTGCTTAAATGTTATTGACAGAGACTTCACACCCATGTTCCAAAAATGATTTTGCATATGTACATGATTTTTCCCTTTTTAAAGAGATACTGGCTTAAACTAAACATTTATTTCTGAATAAGATCCTACTATCTTACTATCCATGAGTAAATTCACACCAAAAATTGGTTTCCTGGTCTTCTTAGAATCATATAAAACATATTTTTCCCATTAGGGAAAACAATGTATTCATAGTACATTTTAAATCTTCATGGAGAAAGAATAAGAACTATTCATATAAGCACATAAAATTTCAAAGCTGGTGATATTTTCTCCTTCAAGTTTGTCAGACAAGGATTCAGGGCCTCGGGGTCCCAATGTACACATTTGGCTCCTATCAATACTCCTTCCCCCAAACGTTGCTTAATCTTGTGAATAAAGCAAATGAAAATTTCTCTTTAAAAGAGAACTGTGTACTGACACTACTGGCAAAGGATACCACAGTAGGGCAGGGGAATAAGAGCCGCATCTTTTGTAAGTTGGGGCTAAAATTGACTCCAGATTTGTGATTCATGAACAGAAATGCAGTTTTCATATAGATGTGCTTTAAAAAGTAAAAATGGCAATTATTCTTAACAAGTTACATATTGGGTATTACTCTTTAAAAATGACTCATAAAATATCTTTTTAAGTACTTAAAGTCATGAATGTGTTTTACTCTTTTACCTCTGCTTGAATGTAATTTTTCATTTTCCAGGAAGGGATACATTTTCTAACTAACCCCGTTAACCTAATTACTCATAAAGAAATACCAAAAGCATCCCTGACATCAATACCTTCACAAAGAAATGTATCTGTGCACATGCACGAGAACGTATTCCATTTAGATAATCAAAACTATAATTTTGATTTAAAAGATTCAATGCATGTAATTCCTAGCAGTAAAATTTATCAAAGGCACTTAGCTTGCAAACAGTAAGGCTGCCCTGTCTATATCCTTATTTCTTCTTCCCTATACATAAATTCAAAAATATGAACTGTTATTAGTATAAACTAATAGTACTGTTTATTTAATAGCATTTGTTTGATTTTGGATTGTAATGAAAATGCCTTTAATCTTAAGGGAACCTTTTATTCTCCTCAGAATAATTATTTTGTAAGATTAAAATCAGAGAATCATGCCTAATTAAGATTATAAGTTAGCATTACTAAGGTATATGATCTAAGAAAAAGAGTTTAGTTCACTTCAATTTGAAGTGAAGAGGTAGAAGTGAATAGAAGAAAAATAAAAGAGTTATTTTTTGGCACAACAATGTAGTATGTTGCCAAATATTTACTCAGATTCATGGTTTAATCATTTTTATTAATAAAGCCAAATATTCAATATAAAAACACAACATACCAAAGGGTAATAGTAACTTAGGGGAAAAAAAGGTACCAATTGAAATTATACTACAGAAACTATAAGGAGAATATAGAACATTAAAAAATATGAATTGTGGCTAACTACCTGTTAAAAATATTTCAAGTTGCAATGCCTTTAATACAAGAGATTCCTAAACTGCAAGGTAAATTTTCAATTAAATGAGACACTGTTCTAATAGTTATTCCTGAGCTTTCTTTCATTAAAGTACATTATCAATTTGGAGAGCAACGTCCTGTTATTACACAGGGCAAAGATTTTTCTCTTAGAAGATTTCATATATAGCATTTCTCCACACAACGTCTAACAAGCCATTCAAAATAAGTTCAATTTTTTTCTCTTCCTCAAAAATATCTTTAAAGCCCCCCACCCTCACCCCAGTCTTGGGTTACATAAAAGAATATAGTTACTTTTCCCGAGCTCTTTGATATTTCCCTTCCTGGCAGAGTCATCTGATGTGAGAAATATCTTTTGAAAATAAATGGTGCAACTTCAAGTGCACTCAGATCCGTACTTGCTGGACATTCATTCCATCATATCTCAGTTTTGATTTGAAAAAGCGGTCTGACTTCAAAATTTAGTTTTAGGTATTGAGATATGAAGTTTGATCTCATTGAGAAGTACCTTGGGAAGCAAAAATATAAATGTTTTGTCTACCCATGAGCACAGAATCTTCAAACCAAAGGAGGGAAGAAGTGGTATGGTCATTGTTTTCAGGGAGAGGGAGGTTATCGTAATGTAAGTTACAAAACAAAGTTCATAATTTCAATATAATATGTGGTAAAGTTAGTGTTCCTGCATCAAAGAGTTACTTTTCCTCTTTAACACAGCAGTCACCCCATGTTTATATAGCTACGATACCACTTTCTAAAGTCAAAATATCAACAGTGATGTCACTGTAACAAAGTTGATTTGGGATTTGTCCTTCTTCCCGGTCACTCCTGAGTTGTGCTTTTATATTTTTTAATGGTCAAGAATTTTATGTATTTTTAGATAATTTAAGACTTCTATATAAAAATACTTGTTTTATTCATGCCTCAATCTTAGGAAAGTATAGAGGTGGTGCTTAGCATCACAGAACCTCCTAGACTCTTACTACAAATTTCACTGAAATCCAGCTATCCCAATAATTCTGAGCCTGAGAAATAAGGAAGTACCTGTATGCTAACAATTAAAAAAACAAACAAACAAAAAAAAACCCATAAAATTCCTTTTAAGAATATTCACACAGGGCGGCGCCTGTGGCTCAAGGGGTAGGGCGCCGGTCCCATATGCCGGAGGTGGTGGGTTCAAACCCAGCCCCGGCCAAAAACCAAAAAAAAAAAAAACAGAAAAAAAGAATATTCACACAAACATTCACACGATATATCAGAGGAACATCAGGCACAGGAAGCCATGAGATAAATGCAAATATTCTGGTCCCCAATTCACAGAAAGAGTGGGAGATTCCTAATGGTCCATTTTCCCATCAGTTTTCTCATTTAACTCTCCTTAGTATCTCTATGGTCAGAGACACATGGAATAATTATGGAATAGTCAGCATCCAAATAGGAAACCACAAGGCTGGCCCTAGATTAAAGCCTGTGGGTGGTGAAGAAAGCAGCCTGTGGAGGCACATGGGGCCCCAGCACACAGCGGCCCTGCATTCTAATGCTCTGCTCATGCTGAATTGAAAGTATTAATTTTTTAATAGGATGCCTCATATTTTAATTTCATACTGGGCCCCACAAATTATGTAGCTGATCCTAGGTGAAGATGGAAATGTTTTTTGATAGTCAGGATAATAATCAAAAGAATAGCAAAACGTTTACAGCAACACCCAGAAACCCATGGCTTCATGGTGCACCACTTCTTAAATTTCATTTTGGATGTTACTGCCTCCGAAAATAATATTTCATCAAGAACTGCCACATGAAAGTAGAGGTCACCCATTCTCTGATGAGTTTACTTTCACATGTGCATGGCATTTAATTGTCAGTTGTTTAAAAAGCATCAAATTGACGGAAGGCAAATATCAGTTGAATCAAGAAAAATAAAAAGAGATTTTTTTTGGGGGGTGGAGTAATAGATATTTCTATCCTCTTGCCTGGAATATATCCACAAGTAGAACAGAATAAAGATATAAAATATCAGCAGGTACCATAACTTAAGAGAAAGAAACTGAGTAAAGGTATCCTCAACTTTAAGATACTGGCAAAAAGAATATAGATATTTTGCATTTCATAATCTGCAGCAAAGACATCTTTATTGTAAATTATATACCCCTAGTAACCATTTTAATAAAAGCTACTCAACTGACAAAAGTGAGAACAAAATACTAACAAGAAGCAAATTTTCCAGGATTATAAAAAAATAAACTTTCTAGAAATGATTTCCCAGCACAAAAATATATTTAAGCTGAGTTGCAAGGATTAAAAAAAAAAGTTTAACCTTGGGCCTTCATATAATAAATCATGCATTCTACTTTTAAGATGTATCAGTTTAAAAATGGTGGGAAGCAGTGATACTATAAATGCTTTGTGAAAGTCATAGTAGCTAAAATATGAGCAAACATATCCATTTATACATATATTTAACATAAATACATCTAAATTGAAATTCTCCTTTGGATTTACTGCTTCTGATATACCCTGAAACAACCACCCACCATATGCAATGTTAAATAAAGTGCCAATATTCAAATAACAAGACAACAAGCAGATTTGTTGCATAAAATATGTAAATATTATTAACAGAAAGTGCCATATGATATCTCATGTTTTGATGGTTTCTGATCACCTATCTCTTCTGCCTTCTCAGTCTCTCAGCTAAGAAGCCTCCTCAACAGGTATGGATGGACACGCTACACTTCTGAGCAGGCACCTGCAGTTCTGCCCTGAGAAAACTTACCATACCCACCTGCCATCGGCACCATTTATTTTGACCATATTCTTGCCTACTCCTTATTTTTTCCTATCTGTGCCTCTGTGCCTCTTTTAGGAAAGATCCTCAAGTAAAGCTGCCATTTAAATGATAACACCCAAAATATGAATGAGATCAGTAATCCACAATCATGTCAAAGCAGCTATGCTTGAAATTTCTACCAAAAGTTAAACAAACAAGTTAATCCTAAAAATTCAAGGTTAGAAACAGCAAAAAATTACAAAATCCAACATAAAAACCACTTGCTAAACAGACTATTTCTTCACAGCCTTCGGGGAAAAAAAAAATCTTTCGTTTTTATAATAAACAAAAATTTAAGTATAATCTCGAGTGTGTGTGTGTGTGTGTGTGTGTATTAATTGCAAGGTGGAATAACTGGGAGACTTGCACTCCTGCAAGTGGTACCCAAAAATAATTTCTACGTTTAATTGGTGTTAACAAAATATTAGCTCTTTTATATCTCAAAAGAGACAACTATACTAAGATTGTTTTAATCAAGAGAAAAAAACAGTATCATTTTTCTGTACCATATGTTTATTCTGGTTTATCAATGACTCGAGAAGAAAATATATATGCTGATTAATGAAGTTTTATCGATCAGTAGCATACGTCAATATTTCCACACAAATGTCTACAGAATTATTTCTCCCAATCCAAAATTTATAAATCCATTTAAATTCCTGTAATTAAATTTATTAGCTCTCCAGCAATGAATGCAGCACTTTAAAATCTGTAGTACATATGTGAAATTTATACTCAAGAATATATTGATCAGAGGTAAAACATCAAATGTTTCAATTAAGCCAAGGTTCTAAGAACAAACTAGCAAGTACAAACTATAAAAGCCTACAATTGTTTCAAATACAACTAGTAATTCTGCTGATTTTAGACTATTAAAACTGATTACTTAATTAGGCAATCATTTAAGGCATCCAAACACTCACACAGACAAAAACAGGGAACATTAGCATAGCTGTCTTCACTTTGAAATGAAAATCCTGAAAAACATTGCAGACTCTCAAACTTTCCGGGTCTGTCCTTATACATAAACTAAGCAAGATACAAATCCTAAAAGGTGAAAACCTGAAACACAGGGAAAAAAAATTATCTATAATAAGAGGGGGAAAAAACAGCACTGGAAACTCAGCTGCAGAAATCTTAAATATAACTACAGAATAAAACCCTGTATTTTTACACAGAAAATATCTAATACAGTTTTAAGAAGTTCTATGATTCAGTAGTCATGAGAAAGAAAAATACTTGGTTAAAAAAAAAGATATTTCTTGAAAAAATTCCAGAGAGAGTCTATAAACTATCTTAAGAAAAGAGAAAAGCAAACCAACTCACACATACAGCTTCCAAACAGAAGGCTTACCCTCTTCCAGGAAAACAACAATGATATTTTATTGCCCTGCTATGATTCTTTCATTTCAGACATGATTAATTAGCAAGTATTACACTTCTCACAACTCTCACCACGTTCTGTTTATTTCATAGACCCACATGAAATAACAAGTAGCCACAAGCAGTATAAGGCAAGTATTCAAAAACTCTTTTTCTAGGAAGAAACACTTCTTTTATATTTTTGCCTCCAAAAATGAAGCAGGCTGCTTTTAACTTTCATACAATATTTCCCCCCCCAAAACTTGGTAATTTTCCTAACAATACTTTTTAATTCTGAATAAGGCATGCAATGTATTCAGTACTCTAGAATAAATGGCATGTTTCATCTAATATCTCTATTTTAAAAATGAAATTCAAAAGGACTTGTGAGTCCATGTAGTTTATATTGATAACTATCCACATGCAAGTTAATAAACAATAGAGATGATGTGTGCAAGCATGTTTTAGGACATGGTTTTTATAGAAAGAAAGTTTCTTTCACAAATAAAAGCTAATTGGTTACAAATATAATGAAGATAAGAGACCAGAATAATGGAGTAAAAGAGAAGGAAAGAGGGGAACTCTAAAATTTGAATGAATGAAAAACTCTTCACTCTCTGCATATTCTTCCAAATTACTCTTTCAAAATAATTTTCCTTTTGAACAATCAATTTTCAAAATGCTCCTATGTGTCAAGAAGCCAGGCATAACTGAAAGTATTATGAATGTGTATTTTAACAATCATCAATTTGTAAAGGCTGGGATTTTCCCTTCAACCTTTCAACTACTGCGTCCAGAAAACTTCCCACATAATGCAACACTAATAAATAGATCTTATTTGGTCCAGGCAACATTTTAAAAAATCCATACTGGTCAAAATATACTCGCTTTTTTTCCTATTGTATTAAATTTAGGATCAAAAACATCAAAGCAGCTTCCACCTCGAACCTAACTTTTAGAGGATCAATGTGACAAGGCAGTCCCTGATAGATGTTTCTCTTGATAAAGGACTTGTTCAAAAGAGACATTGTAGCTTTCATTTCCTGACCACAACACACTTTTAATTTGCAACAGCAGAGCTGCCAGAGTGTGAGCACTTGCCCACTTTCCAGCCTTTTAGGTTGGTAGCTCTGGTTCCTTTTAGGCCACACATTTGAGACAAACAAAATCTAAAAATAACCAGAGTAATGCAATTAGAAAACAGGAGCCACTAATGTCACTTTATGCATGTACACAAGTGTCTACTTTATATACATGTATGTATATAAACTTTCACCCCCAGAATTCTAGCGTATGATAACAAGGCTCCTAAGTGAACATCATTTGCACATCGGGCATTGAAATACACAGGGAAATAAATTATGGGACTATTATTTAATAGAAAGCAGAGACTTAAGGAGAGGCAATTTACACACTTAAATTTGCTGTTAAATGTCATGAATTATATGACTGTCCACACCAGCTTGTTTTTTCCGTATTATTGCAATGATTATTATTACTACTATCCAGAAATCACATTTAAGTATCAATACTGTGAACAAACCATCAGATTTCTGCTCTCAGCACATTGTCCGATTTAAAATTTATAAATGTAATATCCTCCTCATCACAGGCAGCGGCCCAATCTGCTCTGAATATATATTACAGCTTTAACATCACAGAGGGAAATCACCCATCTGGCAATCCCATTCGCTCCAACAGCTCCGGGGGAAAAAAAGCTGTGCTCTCTCCTCCTTAAAACATTTCTCAGGGCAAATTATGTGCATCTAAAATAAACAGTCTTCTTATTGATCGCTTCAAAGTCAACAAGTTCCAAATGCAAAATTCAATGAAATCCTTCCTATAGTGTAAGAGTGGTGTGTATTTAGCTCAATAGTCACCAGAGTCCAACCAGAAGTGTACGTCGCCGCGCAACGGGTCCTGTCGCCCCTTTCCTCGTATTCACATTTGTGTTATGAGAGAGCAGTGACCACGGACACACTACAGACCCCTGGCAGCTTTGACTCACTGTTATTCTTTTTTTTTTTTTTCATATTCTCTCTTTCCTTCTCTTTCTGTTTTCAGGAAGAATTGATGGTGGTGAGGTAGACGTAACAAAAAAAGAAAAACAGTTTTAAAGTGGACATAGCCTTTGCTTATGCAAAATACTTAACATCTTTTTGTTGTTGTTGTTCCCCTCTTAGTCTTAATTGAATATCACAAAGTGTACACACGGCATTGCCACAAGAGCTATTGAAAACCCCCTCTCACTCCATTTAACTGACCTTTTTTTTTTTTGTAAAGAAAGAGGAAAGAGCGATT
This sequence comes from Nycticebus coucang, assembly GCF_027406575.1. Lineage (NCBI taxonomy): Eukaryota > Metazoa > Chordata > Mammalia > Primates > Lorisidae > Nycticebus > Nycticebus coucang. The sequence continues at coordinate 59,796,620 of NC_069786.1, forward strand.
GCCAACGAAGTCAATTTCAGTGCCTGATTATTTAATTCTGTCACAAGTTAAAAGTAAAAAGCGCTGACAGGCAGACAAGTGAATAGTAAGGGGGAAAAAACCTACCACTGTTCCTTAAAAGACATTAAAGACTTTGAGCAATCAAAAAATAGGTGTTTTATTTTCATGTAAAAGGAACCTCTTCACTTACCTAAAGCAAAACAAAACAAAACAAAACACTCAGAAGAACCGATCACTCCACAAAGTGCAATTATCGAGAGAGCAGATAGTCAAAATGCATTAAAAGACTAAAGGGGGGAAAAAAAAGAAATTTTCATCCAGTCCTGTTCCTGTGTGTGTACATATATACTTTCATTAGTTGGTAATCTTTCCCCACACTCCCGCCCTCTTCCCTCTTTGCCCAGCCCCCCCCACAAAACCCCCCCACACTGAGTTTAACTAATTTACATACCATTTGACTTCAGCGGTTCTATAGTGCATTGCTAGTAACATGCAACTTCGGGATTACAGCTAAAACCAGTAAAAGTGGATTCAAGTAATAAATTAATCAAAACAGAAATATATAAACAAGTGATAGCAAAAGAAAAGCAGCACGGTGACAGATTAAAACACACACATATATTTTAAAAAGAAATCATGTACCACAAGCATCTGCTTCCCAAGCAGTCTTCAATGGTTTTATCATACTATTTCATTTGTCTTTCCTATTTAGATGCAAAGGAAATAAATTCCAAAACTGACATACCATAAACACTGGTGCTACTGATCATTTCTTGCTGGCAGCACAAAAAGCTGAATTGGATTTCTCACAAGCAGGAATTCCAAAGGTTGCTTTTCATTAAAGCCACTTTTCCTCTCAGCTATCAAATGTCACTGCCTTGAAACGTGGGCCCTTTCGTCAGGTATTCATTTAACCTACATGCATATAATTAAGGGGGAAAGCAACATCAACAAAAAGGGGATCTCAGATCACAGGAGAAGAAAGAAAGGAAAAAAAGCACATGACCAGGAATGCAAGTCCATGTCAATTTCACTCACTCCCATTGAAACTAACAAGAGCTCCGGGGAGGACGGTAATAGGATCAGTGGATTGTATATACCATTAAATTATACATCTTTCTCTCCCGTTCCTTGCCAACAATACGCCCACCACGCTGTACCCCCTCCAAGATGATGTGCTTACATTTTTCTGCAACCCATCTTCTGACATTTTCTCCTTCCCCCAGCCACGAGATTGCAATTTAACCTCAACTTTTTGTGTGTGTGCAAGATTCTTATTTACACTTCTTATTTACTTAGAAGTTAGTTCCCGAAGAAAGTCTAGCCCCACCCTAGGGCTCCGCTTTCTTATTTTTTTTTTATTTTTGAAGTAAAAAGATAGTAATAAGTGAGCCCAATATAGCGAAAAACGAGATTCTTGCAATAGCGAACTCTTAATCCCATACTATTGTTACAATGATTAAGCATTAAAAATATGCATTATAATGTTTCAGGGCTACTTTGAACAGACAAATTAGACAGCAGGTTGGCGTACCGAATAGAAACGAGTGCGAATTAAATTTAATGTTTACGGCACAACTCGAAGATCTCTTTTTATTACAGGTCTTGGATCTATTTATATTCTTTAAAAATAAAACAAAAACAAATTTAAACAGATGGTAGAAAACTACGAAGCTCCTCTTACCTGAACGCGCCGGGAGAGAACCCGATAGGTTAGCGTAGCATCGATCCGATGTGTTTGCTGATGAATGGAAGCTGGGGTTAAGTGAAGGTGCCTATGATTTGAAATCATTCCAAGTTTTTGAAGGGAAGACGGACTGCAGCCTCTGCCATGTTGGAATTTCAAACCCAAAACAGCTGCTTGGAAGGAGCCAGCATGCCAGAGGCTGGGCGCAGGCGCAGAGCGCCGCCGAGCCAAATTCAAATCACTTTCACACTAAGAGCCAAAGATCAGTTTTCAAAGGAGAGAGGGAGAAAGAGGCTGAGGCTGCCGCGAGGGAGCGGAGACGCGAGGCAGTGGCGAGAGGCGGGCAGTGGCGAGGGACGGGCAGCGGGAGGACCGGGAGGGAGAGGGAGAGGCGCTCGGAGCCCGCGGAGCTGGCGGGGGAGAAAGGAGGCGGGAGGCGAGCGGCGAGAGACGCGCCAGAGATTCATGGGCAGGGAGGGCTCAATGGCCGCGCCGCCCGGCCAGCCGGCCGCCCGGGTCATGTTACACGGCCGGGGCCGCGGCGGCCGCCCAGTCTCGCCGACGCGCTCGCGCGGCCCGGAGGGGGCCCCGAGGTCATGATTACGCGCGCGAGGACTCGGAGCTCGCCCTGCGCGCCCCCTCCGGCGGCCCGGCGCGGGGCGGGAGAGCGGCGCCTTGCGGGGAAGGGCCCTTTCCTTCCCACGGGTGACCGGCCGGCTCGGGAGGGCCCCGGACGGGACTGCGCCGAGCCCCGGCCCGCGGGCCCCTCCCCGCCGGCGCCGAGCCCTCCGGACAGCTGCGGTCCGGCCACCCTCCCCACCCCCTCGGCGAGCGGAGCGGGATCCAGCCCCAAGAACTAGGTCCTCACCCGTACTCTCCCCGGGGCCCCCGCACCAGCCGGAAAATGACTTTATCTGCCTAGAAGAGGCAACTTCTGGGGGGAAATCGCGTGAACCAGTTCTCCTCCCCCGCCTCCCTGGGAATAAATAAAATCACAAGTGTCTAGGTGTGCGGTCCCCTCGAGCTCCGGGCTCCCCTCCCTACCTCCCCCAGGCGGCTCCGGCGAGGGAAAGCAGCGCCGGGGGCTGGGGGCCGACTGCCGTGCGCAGGCATAGACGTTGGGCTCCTGCTTTCCCAACCCCCCACGACGGGGCAATCTGGGGACCCAGGAGTGGGAAGAGAGTGGGGGCTTTGTGGTGTTGGGAGCTAAGAAAGAATGAAATGTGCAGTTGAGTGTGTTGCTTGCATCCCAGGGAGCAGTGCAGTGCTGATTGTCTGTTGCTGAGATAGCCTTTTGTTCGGAACATAAGGTTTAAGAAACACACACACGTTTTCTGGGGTCTCTTGTTAGATGTAAATGTGCTGCATCCAGACGCTTACTATGCAGTGTAAGCTCAGTAGGTTTACTAATCACCCCGCCCCACCCCCAAACAATCAGGATCATTTGAATGGGAACCTCATTCAGACTTCTAGGCTGAGAGTATTGCCTTCAACCTATTTCATTCTAGACTAGCCAACCATCCAACTGAGATAATAAAGCAAACAATAACATTTGATCATGATGTCTACGAGATAATGTGCCCTGCAAAGTTCTTTAGGAATTGTAATGAGAAAGAGAGTGAGTTAGGTAATAATTTCTCTTCGTTTTCATTAAATATGACTTTAATGATAAATGGTGAGTTTATACTTTGGCCTGGTGGACTTCCAGTCCTCTATATTTCAACTAAGTTAAGAATGCAAGAGGCAAATTATATATTCGACCAGGAGCCTATCAAACTGAAAATGTTACCTTTGAAGCCTGGAACAGAAAACGTACTTGTTTAGGATTGACCCTCCTCATAGCAGGGTTCACATTCCTCCCAGCTTCTCTGTTGTAGATTTAATAGACTAAATTGCAACTCTCCAGATGCTGAAATCCAGCTCTTAAAAAAATACCAAATATATACTTTGAAATTAATTTCATTCTTTTGTTATTGTCTTACCTTTGAATGGATGCATTTTGCTAACACAGAAGGAAAAAAATATTTTAGTTAAATCTAGGCAGATGACTGGATTTAAAAGAAAAGTGATTCAACATCTTAAAAAATATTTTTAAGGAATGAGATTTCTGTTTGGAATGGATTTGACCTTTCTGTACAATTTTGTTTTTTTTTTTTTAACTAGGCTTGGAAATAAAATAGAAGAACTTTATTCTGGTGCAGCAGAGAACACTGAAACCCCTTTAGTTATATTTTATGAGATTGCTTTGAAAATGATATTATGAAAAGTTGTTCATCAAATTTTACTACAAAGAAATCCGTGTAGGAAACTGAGGGTCACTGTTGGATTGAGTACAGATGAATTAAAAAAAAACTGTGAAGAACTCATAACTTGAGTTATTGCCCATGTGGGGAGTGACAACCAGAAGCCCCGTGGACACACAGCAGATGCTCTGTGCCGTTCAGGCAAAACTTCTCTGTCCGTGTTTGTTAAAAAAGTTCAGAGCTCATCAACCTTTCACACTAAATTCCTAGTATTGAATTTATAGTTCCTAGCGTAAATCAAAATTGAAAAATATGTATTAAAATACCTACTGAGTACAAAAAGTATGTATTTTGGTAACCGACTTCAAGCAATTCGCTTGTAATATCTAAAATAAAATAACCCCTACTACCTAAAAAGGGGAAGAAAAAGTGTGGCCAGCAAGAGTTTATTAATAGGTAATAACTAGCACTTTCTCTAATTCCATTATATGTTTATTTGAAATAGACATTATAAAATCCATCATTAAAATGGGGAAACTACTGAAAAGAGCACTGCATGTATTTACACAGTTTTAAAATTGTTCAAAATGACATATGCTCTAGGATATGTAACAAACATACATCATGAGATTTACATAAATGATAAGATGCACAAGGGAGGTTGTCATTGGATTATTTCTAACATTCTTTTTTCTTTTGATTATGGGTAAAAGTTGCTTTTCTCCAAGGACTTGAGCAAAGGAAAATAAAACTTGACTCTGTTTTTTGTTGTTTTAATAAAACTCTCCTTAATGATATGGTATAATTAGATAGCATTTTAGCAGTCACCATATAATATCTAACATTTATCTTTAAAACTTTTATTCAAAAGAAATGTTTCTGGCTGTAAATGACATCCATCTCTCTAATATATTTTATGAAACTCTTCTTGTAACAATATGAGGATTAAAAATTGAACATTTACCAAAACTTGATTGCCTCGTCAAGGAAACAGTTAAGTCAGAGGACCAATTTGAATAATTTTTCTGTACTTCATTAGTCACATGCCGTGCTTTTTTCTTTTAAATTTTTCTTACTGTAGACATATTAAAATACAATAAGTTATATTTTGAACAATATATTAATTTCTAATACATAGTGTATTCTGACTTGGTCTTTTTAAAGAAAATCAGAAGAAAAACTTCTTTTCCTCAAGAGCATATGTTGCACATGAGTGGATGCGTATTTGTCCCAAGCTAATTCAGAGGAAAATAATTCTACTTTTTTCTTGTTCTTATTCCCAAGATGATGTAAGCAATCATACAAAAATGAAGGGTAAGGAAATAAGCAAGGTGATAATGAATGTGATTTTGCAGATGGCCAGATGCTTGTCTGCACTGGACGAAGGATAATACAATCTAGGTTTACACAGAGATGAGCTTTACCTAAATGATTGGAGAAGAAAAGAAAGAAAGAAATAAGTGTAATCTGGTGGAAGGGAGGAAGAGGGTAGCAAAGATGAGGGCAATCAGGGCGACAAATGCTTTAAAGAAAAAACCCGCTTGAAGGGCTATGAAGTATAGTTATATATAAAATGCCAAACAATTCAATTTTTAAAAACCTGTCTTTTAGTTTTGAGCTTAAATGTTAACTATTTTAATAAAACATTAATAATATCCTCTTCCAAACTACAGTGTTTCAAAAAACATTTTAAGACTTTGTAATTATTTAAGAAATCTAGACTTTTTTCATGTTGCTCACAAAATCTGAAGTATGTCTTATAATAATGTAAATGAGTGACACAGTCCTTTTTTAAGGCTTCCATAAACTTGCAGTTTTAAGGATCATCATTTGCCCTTTGATTCAACAAAACCTACTAAGAAGTTCTTACCTTCCACCATCCCCTTTCCACCCCCAATCCACAAAAGCTAGTGAAGACCTTGACCTCACTGAGTAAAATTACTCAATATATTCAGAATTACACTGAATACAGGTACTGTCAAATATGATTACAGTGGTTCATTTATCTCCTGAGTGATCTAGTCCTGCGATAGAGAAAAACTGGAAAATCCTATGATGGGTTCATTTGAGATGTTTTCTTAGTTATTCAAAAATGTTTTCTTCTAGTAATCTAAGAATTGTATTTTTTCACTCACATTTATTTGTAGTGTTCATATATTTGCTGTACCTTCTGTCTGATTTTGCATGGTTCTCAATTTCATTTAGAGAGTGCATACTGAATACCTACTGAGGTTAGAAGTATCACATTTAACAATTGCAGAGGATTGAAAGAAAACTGACATTAACATTTTATGGATGAAGCCAGATAAATACAGCTCAAAGTGAATGTTATAAAGTGAAGTTATAAACGATTTCTGTCTCGAAGAAGATACAGGTTCTTTCATGAAGCAGAGGGCAACTTCTCTGGACTGTTGTTAACACAACAAATCACTTGCCGTTTGCATAGGCTGTGCTGTTTCTGCCCTCTGAGCTTTGGTTATGCTTGTGCCCTCGAACTTAATTGTCTTTTCCCTTCTTCTTCTGTGGGCTAACTTCCTTAATCCTCTCAGCACTTACTCCTCCAAGGATACCTCCAACCTTTCTAGAGGCACTTAAGTATTTTCCCATGGGCTCTCTTCAGACTGTCTCTCTCTCTTTGTACCTTCATGTTATTTTAAAACTATCTTGGCATTCGGAGCCTCCATTAGAATGTGAGTTTCTTGAGGACAAGCAATCACTGCAATTTCTGTCTTTGCCCATCCACCCCGCCCTTCATTAATAGTAACAATTCATAATAAATGGTTCCTAAGGAAATTGATGAGTTGACAAGTAGAGGAGGCAGACATGAGTAAAGCTAATTGAAAGAAATTGTGAGAGTACTTGCAAAGCACAGCATACAATGTAGTTTGGTCCAGCCTTTACTTTACATAGGAGTAGAATAGGAATTAAGGATGGAAATGAGAATTGCGGATGTATTGCAGGGAAACTTCACCCAGTCCCAGACTGAGAAGTTTGCCTTTCGGTAGGCAGGTTAACAGAAGGTTTTTAATGAAGAGATTTATGTAGACTGAACCCTAGAAAGACAGAGCTAACAGAACTGGAAATGGGGAAAACAGCTGGGAAGTTACTGCAGTGATCTGTCTTTTTCTGGCCCCCAAAACTGTCAGTCCTTCTTGTAAGGGTTGCTGATGTGCTCCTTTGCCTTTTTTATAGATGGTCTGTTTGTATTGATTGCTCAATTCTGCACGTTCATTTTGTAATATTACGAAATGTCAGTGTGTTTAAAGGCATTCATTTAATGTCAAAGATATAAAAAGGGACAATACGTTGGAATTGAATTTTTTTTTCCTCTCGACCTGAACACGGTCTTTCTCCTCATGTGCCTTTTCCTCCCCTCCCCCTCACCACCACTTCACAATTAGTTTCACTCAGGCTGGGCTTTCAAGCTTAGAAGGCATTTCATTTTCAAGAAAAGTAATGCCTGGAGATAAGAAAAGTTTCTCCTTGGAGTATGTTTGAACAAGCACAATAAGCAAAATGAATCTGGTTTTTATATACTGAATACAAACATGGATGCACATTTCCTTCATTTAAAGTATATTGAAGTTTCCTAAACAGGGCTTTTAATTCATTTAAAATGGCATTAGGTTAGGTGGGCTGTTGGTGCTTTGAATTAATGTGCAAGCTGTTAATCTCCATAGACCTGGATTTAAAATTAGACAAAGCAATAATTAGTTTGGCACCATCATTTCACTACCCAGAGGGTAATAATGTAGGTCATAAAATACTACAGCCTGGCACACGTTTTTTTTTTTTTTTTTTTGTACAAAACAAGGATCTAGTAATAGCGATGTGAAAAAAACATAATATGTGTATATGTGGGTGTGTGTATACATACATGTATATTCACGTGTGTGTGTATGTATATATATGATTGTGACTGGGAAGTGCAATGGCATAGCTTTTGATTTATGATCTACTATTCCTAAAGAGACCTAAATTCAGAAATTCTTATCAGGTGCTCCAGGTTCAAGGTGAGTCTCTCCCTTCTACGTGATAGAAAGAAACCTTTCTAGTTTCTCCTCTCAATAGCTGTTTTTCCTCCTGCAATATTTTCTCATACCACATTTGTCCACTTAGTCACAGAATCAAGATTATTATTTGTACTGTCCTCTTATTTTGCTAAAGTTATTTCCCCACCAGTTTGCTATTTTGTTAAATTATAAAAATGGTACACTGTAAATATTTTTTAAATGTATGAAAGTGAGGCGTTCAAGTAAGTGCTTACCATACGTACCTTGATTTGTTTTTGAGGCAAATGACTGCTGGCAATATCAATAATTCAAGAACAGAAACAATGAAAATACAGAGGAATTGCATTTGGATACTTCTTCCTGTCAATCATTCTTACCAGATTCCTATCTGAACATTCGGAAAATGAGGAGGACATCAGGTCTAGCCTTAAGTATGAGTAATAGTTTTCTATTTCCTTACACTGCTCACCCCAACTGAGCTTTTAAAGCACAGGTACTTGCATGTCTCTATATACCTCAATATTTCTATGGAAATATTGCTATGGAAAGAATGCTTCAATATTGAATTGAAAATATATCTCATACAATATACATGTATAGCCCTTCTATTGTACAAAAAGCAATGTGCAAGCACCTGTTTGTATCTATAGCGTTCAACGTATTCGACAAGTACATTCACAAATCATTTAAGTTGAGCTTTTCAAGTGATGTGAGCCACTGATACAAACTTGCTAATGATAATTATAGAACTAATGCTGATTTAGTCATTTCAAAAAAGCCACGGAGGCATAATTAGTGTCTGAATGGCCTCAATATTGCATTATTAGGAGACTAGGGTGAAACTTGAAATGAGAACATCAAGGCTGATAACAGAAAAGAAAACATGAAATACATACATAATTCATTCTGAGATATTATAAAGGTTTATAACCAGAAACAATACTTTGCAGAAGGCATCTCATGTACTGGAGCCAACCGCAATCATTTGGTCAACCTGTTAAAGATCAAATAGTATATTCTTAGCTATTCTCAGTGGTGTCTTTGTAATAAAGTAGCAGCAAACAGACACTGTTTGCTTCTGGTCACTTTTAAAGAATGTTCAGTTTATCAGTAGGGACTTTAATCTCAGCCTTAATAGAGTACAAAAGCAGCCTTGTTCCTGTGCTTCTCTCCTTAAGGCCACAAGCCATGTGCATTTTTTTAATATTTAAAAGAAGAAAAATAAAATTCTCCTGAGAACACTAAATACTGTGTTATTTTTTTTTTCAGAGAGTACTTTATCTTTTCTTTTCCGACACTTTTCTTCTCTCCTTCTTGCAGATGCACAGAGACGGTACGATACGTTGCAGCCTTCTTAGTAGTAAAGACATGCAGAATATCTATGAAGGATCCCCTGCCTTGGATTCCTGCCAGATCAACCATTATCCAGTGCCCTGGTGTTGGTTGACTTCAGCATTATAACTGAAAAGCTCCCCTTTACTTTCCCCTAGTAGGGGCAACAGATATGAAGAATGACTCCCCAACCCAGTAAAACATAGAAATAGACTTCCGTTCTAGTCTTTCTTTCTCCTTAACATGGATACTCAAGTGATCAGACAAAGGCATCTTGAAATATAATCTACTACCTAAAATGCCCTGCTTCCAATGTGATTATCATTGTTGGTATTATTAAAATTTCCCAAAAGGAGAAGTTTTAGAAAATATTGCATAAGAGAAATCAGGGCTATAGTTTAATACTTAGAAATACTGTTCTCTGTTTTCCAGTGAGGTGTCATTCTCACAGAATAATCAGATTTCCAACTATTTGGGTGAAGGGAGAGTGAAAAGTACCTTAGGTAATAAGGTTGTTAGTTAAACAAGAGCAGAAAGAATGAACTCTTGGATACAGGTATGTGTATCATGTGGGTCAAATATGCTTCAGACTATATTCTGATTTCCCAAGTATTACAGCCAATTAATTTAATTTTGAAGAACCTAGTTATTTATTATTCTTTCTTCACCCATCCACAATAACTGTTAAACACCGAATGTTAATTGTATCCTTTGTAAATTTAGTCATTGACTTGTCCTCCTATAGTGAGACTGATGGAATACCAGAAGCTTGGGTTGGTTGGTTTGTTTTATTTTGTTTTGCAATTCCTGGCCAAGGACTGCAAGAAGTTACAAATTATATCTGTCCCTCCATTTCCATACTGATAAATGGAGTACCCAAATGCATGACTTTCATTAAAGATGTTTTTGGTTGCAAGTAAGAGAAGGAACAACCAACAGTAACTCACGGTATTTATTATTCCTTAGTAATTCTCAGGTTTCTGCTCTACTATTTGAACATTTTTGGTGACATTTGCTCCACACTGTGGGTGCTACAGCTTCAGAGGTCACATGAGACAAGACAATGGAAGGAGATGAGTGTTGTCCTCGTACATGTCCTCTTTTCATTTCTGAGAGATCATTTCCCAGAAGCCATCAGGGGATTTACTCTCACCATTACTGAGCTATATTCTTACGCTTAAACTATGATGGTAAGAGGAATGAGACCAATGAGATTGACTTAGATCAATTACAAATCATCACCTGTGCCAGGAAAGGGATTGCCTATAAATAAATACACAAAAGCATTTGAAGAAAGAAGGAACAGAGGTGGTGGTGGTGGGTTTTATGGGTAGGACCACTATTCTGACAATATCAGGGATTCCGTTTTTGCCATGGTTATTGTGAATGGTGCTCCCGGGAATGGTTATGCTGCATAACTGAGATGACTGAACCTCCAAACCTGCATCCGAACAACAAATAGAGTCTATTATACTCTTCATACTTTGTAGCCCAGCTGTCTGGATATAAGATATGATCTAATTATATCTTTATTTTGAGAATCTACTTTTCATGTTTCAATGGCTGATAGCACAGGTATGAGGCCATCATTTCAGAAACAATCAGGACTCTGAGAGTGAAAACTATGATTCTCAAAATTGATCAAAGTGTTTAAATCCTTCCAATTTACGCAAAGTACAAAACTCTAATTGTACCTACAATAGTAAAATGAACAGAAATATTCTAATATGTACTTAAAAATTAAAATAATAAAGCATTAGGTCTGGCATATGGTAGACATTTAATAACTACTTGTTGAATTACTGGTTGAATGAATGAGTTAAGTCTACCTGGAGAAGAAATAGCTAAAGAGGAAAACATAAGGTATTCTCTGATTGTACAACTAGCCATTTTTAGCTCCTTGGAGATAAAAGGGAATGTAAAGAATTTAGGGCCTGGTGCGGTGGCTCACACCTGTAATTGTAGCACTTTGGGAGGCCTAGGTAGATAGAGTACTTCAGCTCAGAAGTTCCAGACCAGCCTAACAAGAGCGAGACTCTATGTCTGCTAAAAATAGGAAAACTAGCTGGGCATGGTGGTGGGTGCCTGTAGTCCCAGCTACTTGGGTGGCTGAGATCAGGGGATCATTTGAGCCCAGAATGTTGAGGTTGCCGTGAGCTACAATGATGCTACAGGACTCTAACCAGGATGAGGAAATGAGACTCTGTCTTTACACACACAATATATATATATATATATATATATATATATATATATATATTGGGATGCACACTGTTGCACCAAAACAGAAGTGAAATACTAGGCCATGTTGGCAAGTTCAGTTATTCAGTTATTAAATCCCAGGGTTATTAGGGAAAGATTTAACTTTTCCCTATGATGCTAGTGAACTTAAACTTACAAAATGTCACATTACTGTATTGACAGATAGGGATAAACTTACGGCAGCATTCACTTCAAATAATTTTTATAGTATCATTGCCAACATTTGCTTTCCAGAAGTAGAAGAGGAGCTGGAGGAGGATGAGGAGAAGGCAGTGGGGGTAGAGGAGGAAGAGGAGGACAAACAGTAATTTAAAATTTAGAAGCATGCCTTCAACTTTAAGAAATACCTACCTGGGCAGCGCCTGTGGCTCAGTGAGTAGGGCGCCGGCCCCATATACCAAGGGTGGCGGGTTCAAGCCCAGCCCTGGCCAAACTGCAACAAAAAAATAGCCAGGCATTGTGGCGGGCGCCTGTAGTCCCTGCTGCTCGGGAGGCTGAGGCAGGAGAATTGAATCGCTTAAGCCCAAGAGCTGGAGGTTGCTGTGAGCCATGTGATGTCATGGCACTCTACCCGAGGGCGGTACAGTGAGACTCTGTCTCTACAAAAAAAAAAAAAAAAGAAAGAAATACCTACCTATTAATATTGTTTTGACAAATAGTGATAATTCTTTTAATTACTATATTTTTTAAAGTGGAGCAGTTGAACATCATGCTCATTTCACCTCATTTCACCTGTGTAAGTCATCCGTGTTTCTGCTACTAACGCGATGGTAACTCTCTTGCCTTATTTCCCTTTCCATTTTCCCCAGAAATATCTTTGAAGTGTTTCTATAATCAAAGATGCACTATATCTACCCTTATCATTATAAAATTCCCCAAGACTGGTGTTGGCTGTGTGTCTTGGGGAATGTAAGTATCTGAGGACAGTAAAATATAGACATGCAGTCTAGTAAGTGCCAATTAAACGTTGTCTGTGGTTTCTGTAATAAAACTTATTTGGCTCTCCAGCACCTTTTTCCTGTACAGCCTAAACAGAAATCTATGTAGTTTAAGGTCATCTCAGCTGTCAATTGTTTATAGTCTCTTTTGGAATTAATTCAGGCATTTCCCCCTCCCCTTAACCTTCTCTTCTTTGGATCCAGAGGCTTAGGGGCCACAACCATATTCTGTTTCACTGAGGTTGAATTCTCTTGGCAGGGTTGTGGTGTTTTAGCCTTGATCTCAGATGCCTCTGTTGCAGGTATCCACAGTCCTGTCATCTGGTCTCCAGCTTGTAGAATTCAAGGTGCATCTGGCCAAAGTGTCTGGCCAAAACAAGGATGTGCCTCTTTTGTTCACTAAAATTATCTCAGCTTTTTTTCTTCCCTCTTAGGAGCCTCACAAACTTTTGGATATTTTCCTACACCAGGCTAGGTGTCCACCCTCTGAGAATCTATCCTCAGATCTAATCTTGTAGACATCTTTGTTTTTATTCCAAAGCAGCACAAATTTTTTTTAAGAAGGGATCTGCCGGGCAGACCTGATACATAGACCAACCCCTATTTGTCCCTTCTCCTCTTATGCCCAAATGGCTGTCTTTCTACAACTATCTCCTTCCATCCATATCCTTTTCCTCAACTGTGAATGGATTTTTTTTATTTTTGCCTGCATGGCAAAAATCAATCTTTTATTTTTGACCCATACTTCATCCTGTGATCTTTCAGTACTGTTACTTGGGTCAACTCTTAAAGATCCTTAAAGATCTTTATTTTTAATCTTCAGAAAAAAATTATCTATAAATCCTTTGTCCCTTTTTTCTCCTTGTTTTTCAATATTATTTGTTTTTATGATTGGAACTCAATGCTGAAATTTTGACTCTTCTTCCTTAACTATTTAAACCTCTTGGAAAATGATTCATGTAGAATTGCATAATAAGGGTAATTAATAGATACAAAGAATAACAACGTAGGGATGTCCGGGGTAAGAAATATTGGTAATTATGACAAAATGTGATCCTATGAACTCATAATATTGGCATGCTAAGTTGAAAAAAAATCTTTAGAGAGAAGTATCTCAAATCTTTTCAGAAACATTGCAAAGTGCTAATTGCTTCCAAACACTTTGCCAGCATAGAATTAGAACCAATTGCCAGCATAGAATTTATAACCAATTGTTGAGTGATATTTCTGTAGCAGAGCAGTACTGAACATAACAAACATATCCATTGTGCTTTTTCCACTCTCCGATGATTATTTCAGTGTTCATATTTCCCAAACCCTAAAAATAATGTAGATTGATGAAGGAACTAACATTTGTTATGCGTCATACATTAACCAGGCTGTTTACCTAATTTATTTTGCATATTTGGGGGGAAGGAATTATCATCTCTATTTTCAGGTTAAAAAGAAAAAAACAACTGAGTCTTAAAGAAGGTAAATAATTTGTAGCAAGGAGAGAAATCTAGTGAATGGTAGAACTAGGATTTCTGCCCTGTTCTATTTTGCTCCGAAGTCCTTGCACTTTTTATGATAACAATGCTCTTGTTACTCTCGCTTCTGGTGGTGTTTCTGCCCCTGTGCCTTGCTGAAGGTTAGTATGTACAGACCCAGCATCAATGTCATGACAACTAGGAAATTGTTCACTACTTTTCAAACTTGTTCAGACAAAATTTCCCATCCTATTTGAAGTTATTCATTCCTGGTATAAAGCTGAGCTAAACACCATACGATGGAGCTTTCCTTGTTTATTGTTCAGTTAAACTGGTAGAAATGACTACTTAAAAGAAAATGTCAGGAGTGGGGAGGATGGGTGGAGGGAGAGTAATTGGTGGGACCACACCTACGGTGCATCTTACAAGGGTACATGTGCAATTTACTAGGTGTAGAATATAAATGTCTTAACACAATAACTAAGAATGATGAAAACATTTCAAATTGTATATAAAACCAGCACATCGTACCCCCATGATTGCATTAATGTACACAGCTATGATTTAATATAAAAAAAGTCAACCACTTATTAACTTGATGGTAGATCTTGACTACTTCAAATAAAAAATGTCAACCATTTATTCAACCACCTGAAAAAAAAAGTCAACATTTATTAAATTGATGGTAAGGGGATATTAAATTAGAACATATGTCTATTTTTTATTTTTCACTGTTGTTTCTTTGGTTAAGCTAAAAGTGATACACATTTTCATAGATTTTCTATTTTCTCTTCTACTTTTTTCCTTTTCCTTTGTTTCTTCCTAACATAGACATTCTTTTAAGACATTCTCTTAATGATATGCAATGTGGAATTCATTCAGGTCTGAGGTTAAATTTGAAGCAGAATTATATATGTATATATATGTATATTATAATATACATAGATAAATTCAAAGAGTGTTCCTAAGATTTGGTAATTTTAAAATGCTTTAGAAAAATAGATATTCCTCCTTCTCCATCAGAATAAAGTGGAATTGCAGAAATGAATCCTTATCTTCAGATAAATCATAAAACTGGAAGCACAGTTTAATAATCTATAAGGCATCATTTTGCAAAGTGTGATTTTCTATGTTAGATTCATCTGGGGAGGTTGCTAGATGCTATTCCAGACCAACTAAATTGGAATCTTTTGAGAACAATCCTGGACTCCTCTTTAAAATGCCCTGTGATAATTTCTTAAACAAACTTAAATTACACTACTTCTCCACTGTGGTGAAGGTCTAGACCATCCCTATCCTCACATGAGAATCACACTTACCAAATTCCAAGTAGCTTGAATCCATTTATACTTGAGGTCCCTCTTTTCCTCCTCAACTCCTTCCCTCCCTTCTTCCCTAGCTTCCTTCTTTCCTTCCTTGCTTCCTTTTCCTCCCTCCCTCCCTTCCTTCCCTCTTTTATAAAGGTATAGATAGATAAACAGAGATGAGAGAGAGAAAGGTGGGGTGGAGGGGGAGAGAGAGAGAGAGAACACCTATCATCTGCTAGCGAGTAAAGCAAACATACCCCCTCCTTCCCCAAACTGAACGATTCCCTTATCCTAAGTTGAATACAGATAGATTCTTCATATTTTCACTTAGGGACACCTTTAGTCAAAGCCAAGCCTTTCTTTGTTTATGGTGACATTTCTTGTCTTAGTGGCTCTTCTCTTAACTTCTTTCCTCTCAACATCTTTTTATCCCTCTTTTAGTAAATACCAACATGGTGTACAAAACTACCAAATGCATCTGAAATATTGTAAAGAGAACTACTGGTCTCAAAATTATATCTTATCAAGGCATTTCATAACTGGCTTTAAAAATCCATTTTCTCATTATTATCTTCTTTGATATCAACATCATTTAATTTGCCTTCATCCTTAGCCGGTCACAGATTCCATGGCTGCTGGAGATGTAGGTCACCTACACAATGATCTTGGGTCCTCTCAGAGTGTAACTCTGTTTACTCCAACACACAGAGATACAACCTCTGGCAAAATATCAATAGTCCTCCTGGTCTCAGAGAAACAGCTTAGACATCACTTACCCCATGGAGTCTTCTCAAATCACTAAATATAAAGGAGTTGTCTTTTTTATGTTTTGTGCTCCCCAAATTGCCATTAAACATACTCTGGTAATACCTTTTCTAGTCTTTTTCTTACCTCACACTTCAAACACCTTAAGGACAGAAGCCATTTTTTAACTACACTATCAGAGCCCAAAACAGTTCCTGACACATAGTAGATACTCATTAAAATCTCTTGAGTATAAAGATAAAAGTAAAATTATCTGTTAAAAGAAAAGAAAATTTTGATTGCTATAAATATAGCTATTATTCCTTGAAGGTGGGACTTACTTGGTTTTTTGTTGTTGTTGCTTATTTGTTTGTTTTGAGGCAGAGTCTCACTTTGTCACCTTTGGTAGAATGCTATGGCATCATAGGGCACAGCACCCTCAAACTCTTGGGCTCAAGCGATTCTCTTGCCTTAGTCTCCTGAGTAGCTGGGACTACAGGTGTCCACCACAACACCTGGCTATTTTCAGAGGCAGGGCCTTGTTCTTACTCAGGCTGGTCTCAAACGTCTGAGCTCAGGCAATCCACCCGCCCAAACCTCCCAGAGTGCTGGGATTATAGGCGTG
Source organism: Nycticebus coucang (assembly GCF_027406575.1). Classification (NCBI taxonomy): domain Eukaryota; kingdom Metazoa; phylum Chordata; class Mammalia; order Primates; family Lorisidae; genus Nycticebus; species Nycticebus coucang. The sequence continues at coordinate 59,813,240 of NC_069786.1, forward strand.
AACCACTGCGCCCAGCATGGGGACATACTTGTGAACATATTGAACATTGTCAATAAATAACTATTGACTAAATATTAAACTAATAAATAAATTAATTTTTCAAAAGTATAAATAAGTTCAATTTACCACAAAGGTCATCATACTCTTAGATACATCAACCTTATTAAACATATATACTTACGTGAATTCACACCGATGTATAGTCTCATAATACTTTATCATAGAACATCTTACATTTAATTTTTTTAACTTAGAAAAGGAAAAATATAAGTGAACACTTACCGAATACTATTCACAAGGATTCCACTGCAGTGTGAATCTAATTCCGAATTTGTGTATGTCTGTGCCCACACACAACTATGTCTATGTAGTTTTAGACTTTTTTTTAACTTTTATATAGTATTTATTTATTTATTTTCAGAGATGAGGTCTTGCTCTGGTGTTCAGGCTAGAGTGCAGTGGCACTATCACGGCTCACTGCAGCTTCCAACTCCTGGGCTCCAGCGATCTTCCTGCCTCCGCCCCATGAGTAGTTCGGACTATGGGAATGTGCCACCATGCCCAGATAAATTTTTATTTTTTTAGACAGGGGTCTCTCTATGTTGCCCAGGTAGGAGTGCAGTGGCTATTCCTAGGCATAATCACGGTGCCTAACAGCCTAGAATTCCTTAGTTCAGGCTATCTTCCTGCGTTGGCCTCCTGCATAGCTGGGACTACAGGTGACCTGGCTATGTAATTTGTAACAACGTATTTGTGTGTGTATATTTATCTATGAAAAACAGATCTCTATGCAGCTATATTGTTTTCCAGAATACATATGCCTGCATAAAGATAGGAGACAAAGCTATGTAATTTTAGGAACACAAAGCAAATAGACACATTCCTTCACTAATATCCAAATGAATTCTTCTCTAAAATTAGTATAGAATTGATCATTAAGAGTTAATGTTGTAGAATAGTTAATCACAGATTTATGTGGTCAGTTTTCTCCTTCTTTCCCTTTTCTTTTGCTCCTAGTTTCTTTGGCTATTTTCCTTCTTTTCCCTTCCCTTCGCCTCTCTTTCTCCTACTCTTATTCTTTAAACAACTCTTCGCCTCAGAACTATCCACAAAAAGTACATTGTGGAGGAACAATGAGTAAATCATGTGTTTCCAAGGAGGCACTGTACAAACTGCTGTAGTTAAAGGACGCTTGCTGGGATTCGGAAGAGAATTTGTGTTGACTCTGTCTTCCTTATCGTTATATTCTCAGGCAGATGAGTCAATAGCGGTACCGTATCTACATCTCCAGAAAATGCAACTCTGTCTCTACACTTGAACTTTCTTGTTTGTCTGAGCTGCATGCTACTGGAGATTTGATTGGTCACAAGCAAATAAAGCAAGAAGCTTCCTGACATTGGAAAATGTGTTTGAAAGTTTCCACCCAATACTCAGTCTCTCTATGGCAGATGCCTGTCTTTGAGAATAAGTGAAGGTGCCAGGACTTGATTCTATAGTATTGTTCCTTAATTCCTCTTTATAACCAAAAAACAAAAATAAGTCAAGAGTTTGGATTGGTAACAACAGCCTCCTCTGTGTCATAGACTATGTCAACCAATGTGATCTTAATTAATGGAATAGATATAAGGATGATTTGGTGGCTCTGACTTAGGGAAGATCTGCTTATTGTAGAAAAATAACAGCCACTTGCTATACTTTGCAGGTTATCACTCTAAGCCTCAGTATACTTGGCATCTGTGTGCTCCTGAAATTGTCTTATTACCTTGTGAATGGGCACCATGCCACGCTAGCAGATGGGCGTAAGGAATGCCAGAAACTGGGCTGTGTATCATTTTTGAGTATTAATGTCTAGAAATCAATGACATTTTAAATGTAGCTTTGGGGGCTTAAAACATACAAGAAGAGAACTTTAGCATAATCTAGGGCCCATCAGATAATAGAAGAACTCTAATATATTAAAGGTGGAGTCACTATGAAAAGGATGCGTATTGATCCTATGCCTTTCTCGCTTGATCCTTCCATTACCACCAGGACACTGTATTTCCTTTCTGGGAATTTGCTCTAAGAAACACACAGGGCCTTGTCTCAGGTGGCAAGACACAGGGGAAATAGCCTGGGCTTTGGTGACCATGGGAAAATCACTTAACCTCTCTGAACGTGTTTCCTCATTTATATGTGAATTGAAGTAACAAATTACGTAATGTTAGGAATCTGTTTATGTGTCTCACAGAGTTATTGTGCAAATCAAAGAATTGAACAGTACCATTCAAATGATAGTTGTGCCCTAACTTTTTGAAAGTTTTGTCCAGCTAACTTTCCATTGCTAATTGCACTTGTAAGGAAGAGAATGTGAAGGGTACATTTGGGCATCATAAGTTTTACCATAGATTTTCTCACAAGAGGTTAATAGTGAACTTCTGCTATGACAAAATTTTTTTTTTCCTATGTTGGAAAAGGAGAGATGTTCGTGAAGTCTCCACTGGGCCGACAGGCAGGAGGGCAAATTATACACCACTACCATGCTGCCCACGAAAAGAGGAGAGCTGAGAAATTCTGGCGATTGAAGGCATTATAGATAGCTGATCTAGACTACTTGAGTTCCAAAGTGAAATTCTGAGCGTAAATTATTCAGAAAGATTCCCGATCCAGGTCAGTGCCCGTTGACCATATATTTGCTTTGCCCTTTGCTTCATATTGGTTTTGGCCCTTTTGTGCCCTGGACACTTCTGACATTGTTCTATTTCACTTGTATTCAAATAAAGTTAAGAAAAACCCAAACACTTGAAAAACATAAAGAAGAAATCTTAAAGTATTTTTACACCTTTGGTGTTTAATAAAATTTCCTCAGTATACTAACATAGACGAGAATGGTATCATTGCACAAGTTGGATCGTTGATGCTAAATAATAGAAAGCATGGAACTGCTGCCATTTCCAAGCTCCACAGTCGAAATATGAGAGAATTTGACCCTGAGTTTTCAGCTCTTTTTCAGAAAATGCTTTAGTGATTACTCTACACTGCGTTCTTCCCCTTCTCTACTGCCAACAAACCAGTTTTATGTTCTTAGAGAAATAGAGGGGATAAAAAAATACAATGAAGGGCCTCCCCCACAAGACTCTATGCCTGTGCCGGCTTATAAAAAAGAGGAGATTTCTTCTTGTTAGTGTCCTTCATCTCAATGTGAAGTCCAATGTGCAGCAAATGACGCTGAGAAACTGGACAAAAGTTAGTCATTAAAAAAAAACTGTCTTGACATATCAGACCCTTACGTTGCTCATTGTTTTCCTTTCTAAGATTTTTCTTGTTTTATTTTATTGAACACCTTAAATATATGTTGGTTTGTTTCAGGTTCATGCAATGCTTCTGAAGCAGAAGTGGGTTGGGGAAAAAATTCATATTTTAGTTGTTACCAATACAAGTAAATTTATAGTTAATCAACTACAATGCATTAATCTGAGACTAGTAAATCCAAATAAGGATTAAATTCAAATGAAATTATTCCTCAAATTCATTATCTTTTTAAAAAAATTTTTCAACAATATTTTTAGAAAAATATTCATTATGGTAATAGGTTGAATTTCATATTGACACAATAGAGCTCCCCTTTTAGGAAACTAATTAGACTGTAAAATAAAATGATATTAATTATTGAATTAATGTTAACTTCTTAAGTTTAAGAAAATTTTAAATATGCTTCAAGTGAAACAGTACTGATTAATGTTTAGAAGTATTATTATGACAGGAATAAAAATAAATTAGATTAAAACCATACTTAAAGAGGATGGTTTAAATGAAACTGACATCACATATCAATTTACTGTCTTGTTTGACATATTAGTTATCTTTTTACCACTAAGAGTTCCCCCAGGGAAGAACAACAATAACAAAAAGAATAAAAAGGGTTTAAGTATGCCCAGGACATTCACACAGTCTGAGAAATGAGCTTTTTATATGTCAGACTACTTATGAAATGCTAAAAAAACTCTCCAAATCTACTGGAAAAAAAAAGCATCTGTTTCTTTCCATAAGCCTCATGCCCTCCCATTTAGCTGTTTTGACGTGAACTACATATTGACATAATCATTACCAATGTCTTTCTAACTGCTCTCATAACAAATTCTTGTTATTTCAATGTGTCTCCACTGGTGGGTAAGTGCCAGTGATTAGAATAGCATAAACGTACCCAGACTTAGAAATCACGTTCCATAATTTCATTGTAAATATCGAGTAGTGTATTTCCTCATAAAAAACGAGACTCTGGCTGTACTGCTGTTCTAAGCAGCAAATGAACTCTTGACACTTCTGTATCAGCCCCTGACTAGTAATTTCTTATGATTCCAAATGAATCATTTTAAACTCCTTTTATAAGTAGCCCAGTATATAGAATTCCTATACTACATGTACATGCACGCTGGAATAAAAAACATTGGCAAATGGTGTTTGCTGAGTGTTTGGGGGCTTACAAAAATCTCTTTATCTACCCCGTTCTATTTAAAAAATAACCTGAGGCTCAAGAAAGTTAAGTGATTTGTCTAAGATCCCATAGCTTGGTGAGTGGCACCGAGTGGAGCTGACATCTTCTGACCCTAAATCCCAGGATTTTTCCAATGCTAAACCATTTTTCCCAGAGTGTCCAGAGTATGGGCTTTGGAGTCAAATGACCTGGGCTTGAATCTCAACATTTGAACTAACCTTGGGCAAATAATTTAACATCTTAATTCCTGCAAACCGGGAAAATTCTTGGTAACTCCCTTACAGGGCTGGGAGGATTAAATGATACCCGGCTTGTATTGCTCCTAGCATAGTGCTTGGCACCCTGTGATCAATCAATGACTATTGGTTATTTCTAACATGGATCAAGGGCCTATTTATGTTTACTAGTTGCCTTTTGTGTATTTGTGTGTTTTGATTTCCCTCAAGTCTTAGCTTGTTTCTTGAGTTTCTCAAGGGAAATGGCTTTCAAATTTTTTATATTCCCTGTAAATGTTAGCAAAATGCTTTCGGAAAGAATATGGATGTGAATTATGCTAGCGAAAGCTTTTGGAATGAATGTTGATAGGAATGAAAACAAAATTTTTGAATATGACGCTTAATTAAACTACTGGAAGTAATTGGAACCAATTATAAGCATCTATTCTAGAGAAAACGAATAACTAAAAACCTGATCTTTTTCACTGATAGTCCAATTAGTAGTAGTGCCTTCTGAATTATGATGCCATTACTTTAAGTTAGTTTATTCAATGGTACAGAAACTCCCTGCTTTTACATGTGATCATTTTAATTTTTGCACATTTAGGTTTTTCATATGTTTTGGAAATTATGTCAGAAAATGTTCTTGTTTACTATTCAAACCACAGTATCAATATATAACTAAGCCCAAGTCTGGTTGTTTATTGGCTTTTCATATTTAGTTACATATTCAGTTATTAGTATATAATCAGCCACAATATATAAAAAAATTGGGCTTTTACATTTTTTAAGATTTCATATCATATAAAATAAGTGAAAACAAAAAAATAACTTTCTCTAAACATATATAGCCATCACAGAGAGAGAAGCAATACAGTATAGATGTGTGTGGCAAATACATAAATAGAATGAGGTGTGTAAAATGTTAAATCCACTTTGGCTGATTTTCAAATTAGCAAATGTACATCATCTGGGGAAGTGTTATTGCATTCATCCTCTTTGAAAATTGCTAAATAGGAGAATATAGTCTTTATCCCTTAAGACTTCATCAACCTCATTGGTTCTTCTGTATCTGAGGCCACATTCTGTTGCTGTGATGAGGGTTGTGATGTCATGGGGAGTGATAACCCAACTAAGATGTAAACAGCAGGAGCCATTCCACTTACAGGCAACCCAGAGGTTGTTTTCAGGCAAATATTCATTATGGTAATAAATGACTATCTATGCTCTTCTCAGAGTTTACTGCTTTTTTTCTTTGGCAATAAGATAAAAATGAAATTAATATAAAGACATTAATTAACATACAATGGTGAGAGATTTATAATCTGTCCAAGAGGCCATCTTCCTGGTGGCCTCCCGAATCACTAGGAGCCATTTCATAATCTGAACATTGAAATCATCACATCACCATGAGACCCATGAGAGCAAGATCACATCAAGCTAGGAAGGCAGCACAGTCTCTTAGAGTTCTGAGGTCCTGATATCCTTGAGGACAATTCTATGTATGCACAATTCTTCCTGCTCCACAGGTGAAGATTTCTTATACCCACAGACACATGTACAACTATACAAATATATGTATATTTAAAGATGTAATAGTTTTAGTCTACTTATATAATTTACTGAATATTTGTGCTGTGCTAGGTACTACAGTGATTGCACAAGAAGAATCAGGAACAAGTCTTGCCTTCCATGAGATTACATAAAATAAAGATAGGATCAGAGATTTTCAGAAGTAGGGCGATCTAGCCAATTCTCTAATTTTATAGATGAAGAAACTGAGACTTAGAGAGGCTGAATAACTATACTGCACAAATTAGTAACAGAGGTGAATCCTAGTCCCCAGTACTTGTGACCGTAATTTCAATGACTTGGGTAATGACCGCTCCCACAATTTCTCTAATCCATACTAGGAGCAAACTGAGTGCAAAGTTTTTTGTATGCATTGTCTCATTTAATGATTGAGCAAGGCCACTAACCTATCTCCATTGTATGGGTTAGCGCCTTGTCTGAGGTCACGTAGTTAGCAAATGGCACAGCCAGAGTTTGAATTCAGTGCTGTCTAGCCTGATGCTCCGTGCTCTTACCCAGGGAGATTTCCATATTCAGTGTGCTGGTCCTTACATGTGTGTGAGACAAATTTGAGTGTCAGCATCTAATAAAAGGCTAAGTATGATATAATCAAGTGTCAAAACAAAGGTAGAGAGGAAGATGCTGTGAATGGCCAGAAGAGTACAGGTCTGGCTCCAGCCCCATGAGCAAAGCAGCAGAGGGAAACCAAGCATGAGGCATGGAAGGCGTGTGGGTTGCTGAACCTTCCTGAGACAGGAGAGCAGCTGCACTTGTAGAATCCGGGATCAGTGAGGGCCTTTGGCACTTTCAAGTTGAGCAACCGCTCTACATAGTTATTATTTCTACTTCAGATCGGCTGACTTTTTTTTTTTTTGCTGTTTTTGGCCAGAGCCAGTTTTGAACCCACCACCTCCGGTATATGGGGCTGGCGCCCTACTCCTTGAGCCACAGGTGCCGCCCAGATTGGCTGACTTTTTAAAATTAAGGCACGTGTCTTTTTATTTCTTGTCCCAAATTGTTCTTAATTCACATATTTATCACCTTATTTAGGTAAACAAGGCACAGTGAAGCATTACCCTAGCACTTAATGAAATTTATGCATTTTATTTGTGACTGACTCTAAAGTACCCAGAAAAATGGTCTCTCTCCCTGTCTTTACCTGCTTAGACTGCTTTGGGTGTATATTTCTGCATTTGCTTCAGAGAACTAGATGATTATGAATTATTCTTTGGGAGGGAATTTTCAAAAGCAGGTGTAATGCTTGGACAGGTGCAGTGGAGAGAAGGAAGCAAAGAAAAGTAGTTGTAAAAGATAATTTAGTTTCATCTTTCCATAATCTTAGATGTTTGTGCCTGTTTAATTGTCATATTTTACCCACTGCAGAGGAATCTTTAACAGAAGTGGAGGAATAAACATCAGATAGCATTGCTATGTTCAAATTAAAACAAAATAAAACAGAACAATAATGAGAAAACCCCGAGTCCATGAAAAAATTGGGCACATTTTGCTGCACTCGACTGGAAACCCAGGTATATAGTTCTCTAGCATCAGCTTAAAATAGAACCTTCTGTGGGAAGGTCTTCCTTGTCTTAAGCTAACTGACTAGTTTGAGCACTAGCGTGATCAATAACATCATAACACTGAGAAAACCGTTTTCTGAAGTTTGTTATTTTCATATCAACTGCAAGCTGTGGTGAGCTTTAACGACTCTTTCTGTCACCTTAATGGGCATTTCTGTGGGTTTCAGCAACTCAACTACTTTTGGTTTGGCCTGTTGGTCCTGTTACACACAACACAAACTCCAAATAAGGTAGAGACCCAGTACTTGAATTCCTCCTGAGAATCAAAGGAGGCGGCTTGTGGTTGCTTTCCGAACAGAAGCTAACCTTGCAATTGACCACTTGGCCATCCAACTACATATAAACGGGCTCTGGTTTCAGTTTTAAATTGCACACTTAGTGGTGCATACGTGACAGGAGCTCATTCAATTAATTTCTACGGTTTTCCTTCTGTCTTGGAAGGCATTTTCTTTCTTCACAGAAGCAGTCCTTATTAAGTGGAGGCAGGCATATTTGATGCTCTTCACTGTCAGGATGTTGAAATGATGAAAACATCATCCGTGATATGCTCCACTGAAAATGTCTTGTATGTGGAGTAGAGACGCATATCCCTGGAGAAGGTTGTCCTGTATTGTAGAGTAGGTAAGCAAGTTAAGGATGAAGGCACTTCACTGAAAATCTCCTTTTAGCCCCACATTAATATGCCTGGACTTTAGTCTGAGGCTTGCCAAACAGGGTAGATGGTGCTCTGTGCTTAGATTGTGCTACTGACAGGCCAGGGGCTAGAGGGTGATTCTTGCTGGACTCTGCAGTTTTCTGGCTTTCCTAGTTTGACAGAATCCAATTCTCTTGACCTTCAGGACATGGAGCAGAACTCATTGCTTCCACCTGGCCTACCCAAGTAAGTAAAGTTACGCTCCTAGAATACCGCTGCCATGGTTAGTTTAATTTTAATTTATTGCAGAGATGGTTTTATGCATATGACTTTATAACTGTGCACGTACCCTGAGACCTCTGAAGGTCAAATAAATAATAAATGCTCATTAAGAGCGTGGTGGTTTTGCTGAAACTGGCCAACAAAGGTGTCATTGGTGATACTTTCATGTGGACAAATAGCATCTAAGTCGAGCAGGACCTAGCATTAAAACTATTATAGTATTTGGCTGTATAGCTTTAGGAAATAATATGCCAGCTATGCCTGTTCAATCTTTAAAATAATGGCAGAGTTTAAACCTAGAAATTACTTGCTGTTTAACCTACTTTACTTTTAAACTATTAGAATTTTTGCTCTGTTTATGTGTGTGTGTGTATGTGTGTGAGTGTGCGGATGTCTATTTACACTGGAAAATGGGAACAGAGGTGGAATAGTGGGGAGAGAAAGAATATTAATTCGTCGCATTTAAAAATATCTCCTCCAGCTTTCAGAGGTTGCAGAAGGAAACCCTGATTTTTACCTGTGCATGAGGTGTGGAAAATGCTGTCAAGGTGACCCTGGGCTGCAGCTGTAGATTTCTTGCCTGGAAATCCTGGCATCCTGGTATTTTGTGATCAGAGCTCTTCAAAGAAGGAGTTTTGCCCTCATCCCTGGTGTGCTGTCCCTTTTCCCATACCCCTCTGGGTATAATGGGCCCCTTCCTGGAGCCTAGATCTGGAGCAAGGAGGAAGTGACTAGAGTGCCCAGCCCGTCCCACTCGAAAAATGCTGAATAACTACACCTTTGAACATAAATACAATTTAATTCTCTGTGATAAAAACAAGCATAAAGATTTGACAATTTTGATTATCAGCACTCAGACAATCTTATCAAACAGAATAACCTACAAATGAGGTAGGGAAGGCTACTTCCAAACTTCAGTGTTATCCTGTGTTCCACATATGCTCTCTTCATTAACTTAGTAGATATATTTGTGATCTAATTATGCACACACATTCCATTTCTTTTTAATTATAGGGTACATGTGATGTTTAGATACACACATACAATGTGAATTAATCAAATCAGAGTAATTGGGTTACCATCACCTCAGGCATTTATCATTTTGATGTGGCAGAAAATTTTATTTCCACCTTTTTAGTTATTTTAAAGTGTACCCTAACTTGTTGATTACAGTCACTTTGTCTGCTATCAAATATTATTCATTCTATCTATCTGACTATATTTTTGCACCCACTAACCACCACCACTTTATAACCCCATCCCTGCTACTCTTCGCAACCACTGGCAACCATCATTCTACTTGCTGTCTCCTTAGATCAACTGTTTTAGCTCTCAATATGAGTGAGAACACGTGAGATTTGTCTCTCTGTGCTTGGCTTATTTCATTTAACATGATGTTCTCCAGTTCCATCCATGTTGTTGGAAATGGCAGGATTCTGTTCACTTTTTGTGACTGTATAACATTCCACTGGGTTATGTACACATTCTGTTTCTTATCAACACATTTATAGGTAAGAAAGGTAAAATTGGAGTTGATTGTTTACTTGGCTTAAAAGCAATAATAATCTTTTGTGAATCTCAATTCTCCCACAGAAAATAAAAGAAAGAGATCCTGGTCATTTTAATGACTTGAAATTATGCTTAGCTGAGAAAGCTAACCATCATTAAATATTTTGTCTTCTCTTCTTTGGAAGTAGCTAAAATTTAGCTTCCTCATGTAAGAGCATTGTTTATGTCAATAACTACTTGAAAACTCCCTCAAATTCCTATATGAAATCTTTGGTTCTTATGCTGTACCATGGCTAGTTTTGAATTGGATCTGCAGTGATGGAGAAGATAAAGTGTGGAAAAGCTGTGGGAAAATAAGAAGGCACATCTTAAGGTTGTTCCTCTCCCTCCCTCTCTCCCTGTGGTCTCCCCCAAAGATTTGATTACGTCCCTTCCACATATGGGGACATCGGTTTTGATCCATCCAAAATTCTTACCTTGTTTCTGGTACCTTTGAGTTTTCCTTGATTTGATAAATTTAATTTATTTTTCTATGGACCCCAAAAGACCACTATTAACCCGATTTACATCATTTATTTTCCTTATAAATTCTATTGGCTGAACACATAAAGAAGAGGAATTATTTTAGTCCCATCACTTCTACGAGACCCTTCTTCCTTTAAGTTAGCTGTTGCAATGTGCAGAACCCCTAAAATAAACAGTACGTCATTGATCTCAGAGAACTTTCTCATCTGAATTTTGGCCATATTTTGATGTATTGTTTTGTACTCATGGGATTTTTCAGGGTCTAGATAAGCACATACAGGCTGAGAAAATGGAAAGTTAAAAATAAATACAAACCACCATTCACTAAGAGAATTCAGAGTGCCAGGCACTCTGCCAGGTTTTTGACATGCATTCTCTCATTTACCCCTCACCAGCACTGCACGAAGGAAATATTGATATTGACCCAGTTGACAGACTTAGCGACTGAGCCTGAGAGATTAGTAGACCCAAAGAGTAGAGGACCTGAGATTTCTCCCAGGTCTATCTGACCCCATGTCTATGCTGTGAATCACAGGGCTTTTACATCTGTAATTCATAACATTACTTTATAAATAACGAAAAGGGATAGTAAGCGTTAACAGTGAAAAGCTTTTATTTTTTGCCCTTCCCTCCCAAATAATAATAAGTATTGAGAAACTGACCTATTAAAGGGGTAGGGGACTGTGTATTTCTGCCAAATCCTCTCCTGTAAATCTAGAACCAATCCACTATCAATATTTTCTGGCAATGTTTCTTTCCTTTTACTGCTATATTATTCATAAGTTTCAGTGTTTCCAGAACTATAACGTGCCACTCCTTACCCTGCTTCTCAGCACGATTTGTATTTCAAATTACGGGAACTGTTGTAGCCAATCACATCAGGAGACAGAGGACACTGTTGTTAATTCTAGGCAAAATGGGAAGGGATAAAAACTAAGCACTCTACACAACCATTTCCCAGATGTTTGTCAGACTTGTTTATTTTCTCTAACTCACATGCAACAGAGAGAGCAGAAAAATCTGCCTTTTTCCTTTTGTATTCACCAGGTTCCAGGAAAAAAATTGTTTGTTTTTTAAAAAAAAAATACTATTGAGTGGTTGTAGTTCAATCTATAATATATTTATTTGTAGCTTCTCTGAAATGTGTCTCTTTTGTGTAAGACTTTTGACTTGATTGCTTTTTTAGAAGCAACACAGCTCTGCATTGCTTCTTAGACCCAGCGACTTTAAAAATACACTAAAAAGAAGCAAGGGAAAATTTTCAAGGAAAGGATTTGGCCTTAGAAAGCAAAATGGAAACAGGAGAAATTCCTTTGTAGAAGAGCTTGGTTTTATTCTTTTGTAGGCATTAATTTTCTCATTTATAAAATTGTGTAAAATATTTCTTCCACACTTACATCATAAGCTTCTGTAAAGTGAGATAATCACTTTACAATTAGAAAACTCTAATTATATTAGTAAAAAGTATAAAACAATTTTCCATAAACATGTAGAAGAAATTCTCTAAATGCGAGTGATGTATTGCTTCCACATTTGGACATATTTGAATTTTGGGCAGATAATCCACAGTCAAATTAAAAAAGAGAGAGAAGTGGAGGGGTTGTCAGGAAACACATTGAATGCACGTGCGATCATTCAATGCTTTTGACAATGAGGTAAAAGGGTCTACTATTTTTGACATCAGAAGAATAGTGAAATATTTCCCTGAATCTTTAATAATTATGGTCCAGCACATGCTTGGCACCTGCAGCTTAATAGTAAGGGCATCGGCCACATAAACCAGGGCTAGTGGGTTTGAACCCGGCCCGGGCCTGCTAAGTAACAATGACAGCTACCACCAAAAAAAAAAAAAAAAATAGTTGGGCGTTGTGGTAGATGCCTGTAGTCCCAGCTACTTGGGAGGCTGAGGCAAGAGAATTGCGTAAGCCCAAGAGTTTGAGGTTCCTGTGAGTGTGACATGACGGTACTCTCCAAGGGTGACATAGTGAGATTACGTCTCTAAATAAATAAATAAATAAAATAAGATCTAGCACAGTGCCTGGATATTAAAAGTGCTCCATAAATCTCTGCTAATTTGACAAATTCTCTCTTTTAGTGATTATCTCTTTTGAGAAAAGCAATGGAACAAAATCTGTAGAGCTGATACCTGGTAAGCTGCCAACACAGTGCCATGATGTTTAAGAGCATGGTTCTTACAGTCAGAGAGACCTGAGCTGGAACGCAGGTCTTGTTACAGCTGTGTGACTGGAGTTAAGTGCAAAGTACCTTTTGATCCTCACTTTCTTCATTTGTAAAATGGGAGAAAATGATACCTTTTATGTGAATTAAATTGAATAAAGCATTTAAACATGTGCACTGCAGTAAGGAACATAACAATTGCCTGTGAAATTGTAGCTATTGCTACTGGTGGTGGTAATAGCAGCGGTTTTCTTAGTGATACTTCCTCGTTCCCTACATTCTTCCTTTCATTCTTTCCTTCCTTCCTTCCTTCCATACTTCCCTCCTTTCTTCCTTCCTTCCTTCTTCCCTCTGTCCCTCCCTCCCTTTCTTCCTTCCTCTGCCACCCACAAATGGAGGGAATGGTCCAGAGAATTACCGTTATGAAACGCCATTATTGTTATAATGTTCTTATATGGTCTTTACCTGATAATGCTGAGTATTGTTACTAAATATGCTGACAGACGATTGTAAAGGTAATCTCTTAGAAAATTTTGAATTTTTCAATCGCTCTTCTCCAGCCCAGTCCCTATATTCATGCATATTTTTCCTGTTCCAATGTGACACTGGGTTGCTTTTATTTTTTTGCTTTACTGGTGGAGATTCCACTGCTGTTGTGACAATAGTTGAATGTGGTCACTGCCTTATCCGAACTATCACCTGGATCTTTGCTCACTCCTAGGTAACAACCAAAGGAAACTAATCAAACTTCATTGTCTTTTTTCCCTCCCCAAACATAAGAAGAAATAAAAATAAAAATATATAGCATTAGTTTCCTAGCACTCTTGTAACACACCACCACAACTGGCTGGTTTAAAACCACATAAATTTATTGTTTCACATTTCTGGAAACTAGATGTCCAACATCGAAGTGTTGGGAGGGCTATTCTCTCTCAGAAAGCTGTAGGGAGGAATCCTTTTTTTGCTTCTTACTAGCTTTTGGTGATCGCCAGCCATCTTTGGTGTTACTTAACTTGTAAATGCATCATTCTGTCTCTGCCTCTGTCGTCACCTGGCTGTCCTCTTCCTGTGTGTCTCTCCTCTTTCTTGTGAGGGCCTACCCTACTTCAATGCGAGCTCAGCTCAACTAATTACATCTGCCAAGATCTTATTTCCAAATAACTTTATATTCTGAGGTATTAGGGTTAGGACTTTACCATATTTGGGGGGGAGGATAAAATTCACATCATAATATACAATGCTTATTTCAAGTAAAATTATTTTTCAGGGAATTCTAATAAAAGTCAGAATAAATCTCATGGTTGTCAAATGCAAGTTAGGAAGAAGAAATTAAAGGATCATTCAGCCAACAGATATTTATTGAGTACTGAATGTGTGCCACCATATAGAATGTTCTTTAAGTATGTAATAAACTATTTTTGTTGAGTTCAAAATTGAATTAAATGATTTTTCTTTTTTTTTTTTTGTAGAGACAGAGTCTCACTGTACCGCCCTCGGGTATAGTGCTATGGCATCACATGGCTCACAGCAACCTCTAACTCTTGGGCTTACGCGATTCTCTTGCCTCAGCCTCCCAAGCAGCTGGGACTACAGGTGCCCGCCACAACGCCAGGCTATTTTTTTGTTGCGGTTTGGCTGGGGCTGGGTTTGAACCCGCCACCCTCGGCATATGGGGCCGGCGCCCTACTCACTGAGCCATAGGCGCCGCCCCCTGAATTAAATGATTTATTATATTATGCTAGATTACAGAATTGTCATTTTAAATTGCACACGAACTTTATAGACACTGTATATATGTTTATAAACAAGTAGAAAAACATTCTCTCGCTTTGAATCATAGCCAACAACCCCCAAGCAAACAAAATACCAATACCTTTGGCCAGACCAAAGTGAAGTTTTCAAGTAGGCACACTAAATATACATAGCTATCTTGTAGAAAAGTAGTTCAATATTAGTGTATTTACTCCTAGGTGATATAAAATTCTAACGGTTGTATCCATTTGATTTTCAATACCACAGATTAGTCAGGCATTCGGAGAGAAGTGAGAATGACAACTGAAAACTCAATGACAAGAAGAGAGAGGGGCAAAAAAAGACAAGAAAAAAACTGTAGATTTTTTGTATTCTGGGATTATTCAGCGTAGAACTAATGCTGTATGCTTCATCAGCTTCTGTGAATTACGGGCATTACAGTACAGGCAATGATTAATGATTGATATAATAATCACAGGCTATTAATTCTGATCAATATATTCTATTCATTAAAACAGATAGACTTACAATACATTTTCTAGTTTGCTGCATAATTATTTAAAAACAAAATTTAATAATCTGTGCAGTACCTCAGCATTTAGGGCAAGTTTTACTTAAGACGAATAAATGAGTGGAACATCCATTTTTAGGATTTTAATGCAGAAGAAGGAGATAAAATGCTGAGTTGGACTGGTCGTGGATTAAGCAAAATGCTAATACCAGAACTTGACCCTATGTCTTGGAGTTCTATTAATCTAGCAAAATCAGCTCTAGCACCCACCTTCTCTTCAAAAGTGGTCCACATAGCAAATCCCTAATCATAGCTGATTCTGTAGACTTCAGAGCCAAGGATGGATCAGGAACTGACCAGGCAGTCAGCTTTCCAACCTGTAGAATTTCTAAGAAATGCATTACGAACTCAGATGCTTTTTGTCATCCAGTAAGCAATATAAATGAGTAAAGTATGCCAGGTATGCAGTGTTTTCTTTATAATCTGTGCTTGTTGAATCACCTGGACTAGAACTGAATTCAAATCTAGAGCTGCCAGTTCGTAGCCTCTGCATCTAACATCAACCTATCCAGTTCTAGACCCCCAAAGCCTGGGTCTTTTGTTACTCCTGCCTGCTAGCTTTCTCTTTGATCTATCTTCACCCAAGAGCCTAGGTGTTCCATAAGCACTTTTAAGAATATTGATCTTGCAAGAGGAACTTTGCCTAACAAACGCAATCAGTGTAATCTGGTTTATTGTATCCTCAATGAATCCCCAACAATTAAAAAAAAAAAAGTTTACAAAAAAAAAAGAATATTGATCTTGTGAGATATTTCTAAAAAATAGAATCAGGTGATCAAATAATTTTGGGAAACATACTATATCTCTTTCAGATGTTCACAAGACACATTCACATATTAAAAGTGGGGAAGTCAATAGAAAAAAAATAACTGGGCATTGTGGTGGGCACCTATGGTCCCAGGTACCTGGGAGGATGAGACAAGAAGATCTCCTGAGCCCAAGAGTTTGAGGTTGCTGTGAGCTATGATGACACCCCGGCACCCTACCCAGGGTGATGGAGTGAGACTCTGTCTCAAAAAAAAAAAAAGGAAAGGTTAAGAAGTCTTTTCATTAAAAAAAAAAATGGTTTAACCCAATATATTTTTTAATTCAGTACTGACTTCACTTGGTGACTGGATTCTCCCCTTGCTTTAATATTATATCACAAAGAATTGGTGTTCCATGAAATATGCTCCAGTAATTATAAATTAGAGGTGTTACCTCTTATGGAACTCTGTATTACATTGTGCAAGTAAGAAAGGCAGAATTAGTTCTTGTTCATGCAAAGAGTTGAAAGTGTAATTCTTGTTTGCTCTTGAATTTTCATACAGGAAGGAAACACCCTTTAACAAAGTCCTACTTTATCTCTCCAATTAAGTGCCAAGGGCAAAAATCTTTGTTCCCTTTTTCCCACTCAGTTTGCCTTTTCACCAGAAGAGAGAGTGATATTGAAATATAACACTGATATTGAAATATAACAACAGCATGTATTTTCTTTCTATGCCCTGGAACACTGGCCCATAATAGCTATTGCATCTTTCTTCTTTTTCTCCTCCCATGTTGAATATTTGGTAGGGCAGGTGTTCTGGCCCTAGCAGAACAGAAATTCTGTCCCTTCCCTAACCTGGCTTTATAAGACAGTTCTCTGCAATTGACACTATAGCCAATCTGCATCTTCCCCATTTGATTGAATTCTTTGTGTACATACTCAGTTACACGTCATTACCTGGGGTAAAGAGGGGCCAGTGGTTGGATTCAGGCAGCAAATCTGCCTATAGCCTTCAACATTATGCACAGAGAGGAGAGAGAGAAAAATGACATTGATCATACAGGCCACCTTGTTTCCTTAGGATATTTTAAAAAGATATGTGTGTGTGTGTGTATATATATATATATATATATACATAAAAAGATATGTGTGTGTGTATATATATATATATATATATATCCTTCAAAAAGCCATCATAAAAGACCCTATGCATCTCAGACTATAATTTTTTGAGGAAATGATGTAATGGGTTGTTCTATTTCTAATCTGGAGAATATTTGGTTTTGGATATGTTTCAAATGTTGATGTTAGACGGATATGAAAAAGCGTTTTAGTGCTCAGATTTCAGGACAAAGGTCATTTCCACCAAGCTCAATAGAAAGTAATCAATAATTCTGAAATATTGTTTTAAAATAAGAATATGAAATATCATAATTTGTCAAGACTTCAAGTCTATCTTGACTTATTGTTGCCAATGCAGCAGGTGTAACCAAGACTCTTGCCTCCGGCCTAGTATTCAACTGCCTGGAGAAATTCTCTCCTACTCACCAAGCCTCGTTCTCAAAGCTTTAGCCCCTTCTTGCAAAAACTTTTATTCCAGCTGGATGGATCTTAATTGTACTAATTCTCTCCATTTCATTAATATGTCAGTAAAGATTCTCTCTTGCCCACTGTATTTGCAATATCTAGAACTGTGATAAATAACGCATTCTTGATAATACAGTGAGACTTGATATGGAAGCACTACTAAAGATAATCTGGGTATGAGCAAAGGCCATCATTAATCTGCATTCATAGGACCTACTGTGAGGGTTTATTTCTGTATAAATAATCGTGTGCTGGAGTTTGGTCTAGAGTGCAAGGAGGATACAGACTATTTGAATTTGCCTCACTACCTCACAAGTGATCTTACAGAAGTGAAATGCAAAAGTCTTACTTATGCACTTGATAATAACTTGAAGTACCAGGCCCTTATTCCCTCCCTTGGCAGAATAAAAAACTTGCACATAGAAGCTGTATTATCCTATAAACACATATTGCATTCACAATTTAAAAATACACTTTAAGTTGGATAGTCTACTAGCCACTTGTATCACACATTGCTCTTGCAGCAAATAACTTATTATAAATGTAGATTTTTATCCTTTCCTTTGAGTTTCTGTTGTTAAGACAACTGCATAGAATCAGAATAACTGTCAGTTTGTATCGTTAGAAAGGAAAGGAAATAGAATAAAAGTCTGAGTGTATTGTAATTTTTCAAATTCTGTGCTCATAGCAGAAGTTTAAACTTTCCACTTGTCTATTCCTAAATCCTCTGCCACTTCCACAAGGGTCTGAGAAGCAGGAATTGTGTGCTTGGGGAGAGTTTGGCACCTTCTTCACATTTCTATTTCACTAACTGAGATGCTTTATTTACTTAAACTAAAATGAGACAGTAATGTTCTATAAATCTTCCCATTAAAATAAAACAACTGCATTATAAAAGCAAAGAAAACCATCTATTGAGTGTCCCACTTTAAAAATAAGAATTCTGCCACATAACCAGTGCACATCAAATTTTTTGCCCTTTAATCATACTGACAATCTGAGCTCAGGACTTTTTGGGTTGAATCCCAGCCTTGGCAGACAAATTAGGGATCATAAACCCTGGTATACAGCAATGGTTTTCTAGATAAACAGGAGACACTCAAGACAAGCAACAGAGAAAGAGGAAAGGGGGTGAATTCACCTCTCTGTAATCCACAAGCCTTTCTGATGCCCTTACAAGGATTTTGAGTGCATTTCTGCCAATATCAGCAATGGTGAAGTTCACCTTCACTAAAATCTAATTCCAGCACTAACTGGCAGGCCAGCACTAGTGAAAATAACATTCCGGTTTCCTCCATGACCTCAGTCTCGACATGATAACGGGAGCCCTCAACAACTCATTTCTAGCTTGGAATTCTTGATGGTTTATTTAGTTTGACTGACTGTCGGAGATTGCCATTATGAATACAGTTGCTAGGGAAGGCCTGCCTTAGTGCTGTTTGGCTTTTAAAGGGGTCAGGATTTTGTAAGATCTCAAATAACACTTATGGCTTAATGTCTGCAAACAATGCAGCATTTAACATTTACTATGCAAGAAGAGGATCATAGTTCATCATTTATTATTCAAAAATTATGTAAAATATTTTTACGATGGAATATGAAGAATGTGTTCCAAATATTCATGTATATAAACAGCACATAATAAATTTACCTTAAAACATCAATATGTAATCAAAGAGGTATTTAAAGTTCTATGACACGAAGCCAAATTTAAATATTTCATAATTCAGACTTTTAATTGAATAACTTTCAGGAGAATTACACTGAGCTCTGATATACTTAAATGAAGTGAACAAGTATTTCTTTATCCCAGGAGAGTGAATAACATTTTTAATGGCAGAGAAAGGCTTGCTGGTTGGTTTGTCAGACTTTAAACACACAAATTTCTCAATTAAAAATTAATAGCTTTATCTTCTCATTTTACATGTTCCAATGACATGTTTTGGTTTCTTATAAAAGAAAGTAAAAATATGAATATTGGTTTCCTGAGCCTGTGGATAATGAAAACACTATTGTCCAAGTAAAGATGGTGTGAGCAGTGTGGGCATATGATTTCCTTTTTTCTTTTGTAATTTGAATCTCAAAATTCCTCCCAAACAGGAGAGTGGATTTCAATGGACTTTAAGAGCCAAATGATTTGGATGAAAATGAGAATGGATCCAGTGAAAAATTTCTATTAATGTGATACATAAATAATATAAAAATTTAGCTACTGATTTAGTAATAAGACATCTATTTTGTTAAAAGTGACCTCAATGTATTTAACTGCTAAAAATTTGAAAGGAAATCTGCATATGATAATCAAGAGTCTTAAATCCCTTTATAGACTTGATCTGTTTGTTTTGGAAATGAATCATTTCCAGATTTTTATCTTGATTATGTATGACACTTTGTACTGTGTCCTAAAAAAGTGGTAAATTCTTTGCCATATTTAGCCTCATTATAACTTACCCTAAATCTTTCTAGGAAGAGATGATGATTGAGCTTTATACAAGTATCAGAAAGATTATGGAGTTCATGAGTCAGTCTCTCCTCCACCTTCCTCCATCCTCGTCTTCTCCTTTGTAGCTGTTCGTTGTTTTTATTTTGTATTGTCCTGACTTGCATACTTGTTCTAGCACTGTACATTTTTAAACATTTATGCACGTAACAAAAATACACTAGCTTCTAATGATATACAAGCGAGTGTCTTGGTGCCACAAATAAATTCCCTTCCCATTTGCCAAGGCGGGCTAGGAAGAAGGGGAGGCAAAACTCATTTAATGGGGGCAATCTCCCTCTGGCTCATCCCTGCCCCCAAATAACATTGAAGTGGATCCAGTGTTGGAAATCAAATCTTTTCACTTTATTGGCCCATAACATACTTGGTAATTTTATCTTATAAACATGATTAAAACTTACACCTAGATGGAATATTTCGTGTTTGACTTAGGAGTTCTGTTTGCTTCCAAATTATATTTGTAGGGTTTGAATTATTGGCTGCCATTGACTTTAATTAAACTCATTATGGCTTCATGTGTCTGGCACTTGTTAGGGAGAAAAAAAACAAACAAACTTAAAAATGAGCCAAGTGACTTGATGCAAGCTCTTTCAGCAAATAGCCTTAACAAGCCACACTAGGCCACAACTCAGCTAGCAATATGCACTTGACCCTGGCCACTGTTTTTTATGTTAAACACAAAAGTGTGTTCATCTTCCTTATTCCTCAATAAAGGATGTATCTGTTCAAGTCAATGCCTTCAGTGACTTGGTCTAAAAGGAAGTCATGCAAAATAATTTTCTTATCATTTCTTTCATGTGGGGTGGGCTCTTGACTAAGGTAAGGAGTGAGAAATAGTACTAGCTAATTGGGTCCTTCTTAGTCCCTGTCACCTAGATATTCAAACCTTCAGTTAGAAAAGGAAAATATCAGCTGTACAAATGCTCTGATGGCAGTTTCCCATTCCCATGCACCCCTGTGCCGGGAGCCATCCAGACAGCTGACTGAATGCCTTGGATTCATGTGGATGTTCCTCATTGGCCCATTCTGCACATCTAATATGTGGCCTGCGGGCTGCACATAGATTGATTGAAGCCTATTTTGCTTATCCATGGTGTCAAATATTGTGAAAATTATGTAGGAAATGTTTTTTTGCTCATCAGCTTTATTAGTGTTTGTGTATTTAACGTGGCCCAAGATGACTCTTCTTCCAATTTGCAGATGAAAAAAATAGTTGGACATCCCTGTAATGCTACTGGGACAGTTTTTGGAAAAATACTCATATTCAAACTCTGTAATGATCTCAGTTTCAGGCCTTAGTAGTTTTTAATGTAAACCATGTATTTAGGTATTTATTCATTTAGTATTCTGGGTTCATCACTTCACAAGTGCCAAAGCAGAAGCCTGGAAAAGTGAGACAATTACTCAAAGACACCTGAGTAGGAAGTGACAGAATGGAATCTCAAACCTGGATGACTCGCAAGGAAAGTCCTCTTCACCATATTTTACTACTTTTATGAATACCACACATGTCAGAGTACCTGACTGTTCACTATGAGATGGATTATACACTCAGGAATTCCTTATCATTCCCATTAAAAGAAATTTCTTTTTAGAGATGGGTTCTCCCTCTGTCACCCACACTGGAGTGCAGTTGCACAATCATAGCTCATTGCAACGTCGTCAAACTCCTGGGCTCAAGCAATTTTCCCACCTCAGCTTCCCAGGTAACTGGGGCTACAGGAGAGTGCTACTGTTGCTGGCTAATTTATTTCTTATGCTTTGTAGATGTGGGTTTTTTTTTTATGTTGCCCAGGTTGGCCTCAAATTCTTAGCCACAAGCAATCTTTCTACCTTGGTCTCCCAAGTAGCTGGTGCTACAGGTGAGTGCCACCATGCATGGTTAATTTATTTTTTAATTCTGGTAGAAGTAGGGTCCTGTTGTGTTGCCCAGGTTGGTCTCAAACTCCTAGCCTTGAGTGATCTTACTGCCTCAGCCTCCCAAAGTGCTGGGATTACAGTGGTAAGGCACCATATCTGGCGGGTTCCCATTTGCCAACATTAACCAAGGAAAAGGGAAGGCAACATAATGATTGTATATCTGTTTATAGTTTTCAAAGCTCATTTGCTGGAGGAAATCTCGCTTGTATTTATTCCTGCATTCATTTATTCAACAACAAAGTTTCTAAAACTTTTCTACCAGTGTCCTACTTTCTGTCTCCATTAGATATCCAGTCCTGTTCTGTGGTCAGTCATAAATCTCAGATCCTATCATTCTAGTTTGTTTTGTGAAGTATTAATGATGTCTTTAGTTTTCTCCTGGGTCTAAATGAAAAAATAAGAAATATTATATGATGAGGTCAGAGACATATATAGGATAGGCTATTTAATGACTATTAGTTTCCATAAATTTCCTGGCTATATACTATGATTATCCCTTCCTCTCCCTAAAATCAAAAGGATTATGTGTTTACTCTGGAGATTCAGGGAGTGAGTGAGGACTATAAATTTGCATTATGTTTTATGGTGGTTGGGGAGAAAGTAGTGGTCAGGAATGGTAGTAATGGGGAATCAATAGTTATTAAAGGAAAAGAGAAAAGTGTGTGTGTGTGTGTGTGTTGGGGAAGGATGGAGGGATGAGCCAAAAAGTAGGAAGGCTATCCCAGTGGTGACTGAGAAAAAGACAATGGCAATGGAGGTGGTAGTTTGTCCACCAAAGGATTACTCTAGCAGCCTGCAGAGGATCCCACAGTAGCTTGGAGCTAAGAGAAATTCTATTCTCATTGCCTATGCTGGATGCATATTATCAAAGTCTTTACTTGGAAAACTGGGAATTTTAAATACATTTTCCCACAGAATAATATTATAAGTTTTTAAATTATTCAGTACTAGTCATATAACACTTCTTTTAAATGATAGATTACATAAACATTGTTTCTTTGGGCATACTTGTTTTAAATTCTTAAGAATGAATTAAAAAATTGGCTTTTGGAACACAAACCATTCTTAATTAGGAGAACCTACAGTAGATGGTAGTTTCACCTCAAACTGTAGTGTGGAGACATCTTGAATCACTATTCAATTAACACAAACATCATAGCATAAAATATCAGCAAGGACTTTTTAGAAAGAAAGTTGATATTTAACATGACACAAAGCATTGATCAAAATTGACCTTTTTTTTTTTTTTAGCACAAAAGAAGGCAAATAGAAAGTAATATTTGTGAAATGTTTACAGCTTTCAGGCTTTGTGCTAAATGCTTTACATTATCTCAGTTAATTCTTACAACAACCAAGTGAAGTGGGCATGACTATCCCATTTATAGATGAGTGAACTGAACTGAGTCTCAGTAAGATTAAGAAATTTGCAAGGATGAGGATTCAATCTTAATGTTGTTTGTTTACTTATTTGAGCGCCACTGTAGAGTGATTTAACAACCTGCTTAGGGTAGTTCCTTCTTCCTAGTTCTATCTCTTAACTAAAACTACCACAGAGGAATCAACTTGGGCTTTTTCATTTTCTCATCCAGTATCAAAGGTCACTTACATTACTTCAAAGGCAATTTGATTCACTCATGAAAACAACTGATATACTAAACATTTAGACAAACATTGAGAAATTTTGTTATTAGCATGGTTTGTTGCAGCCAAATTCAAAAGAAAAGTGAAACCTAAAATATCTAGGTGTTTCAAAACATCTAGGCTTCTTCACATTTTGCTTTACTATTTATGATGTTTAGACACACTCTGTACGTGCCATTCCATTGAGACCAAAATAAGGAGTACCACATAAAGTAAAATGGGATGTTTCATTTTATAGAAGGATTGAATAGCTGTCTTGCCTTCCTACTGTTATATGTGCCCTTATCATTATTAGATGCCATGCGACTGTCAAATGCCATATTAGGGCTGTAGTCAGAACTACTACACATCAATGCAGTTACAATAAAGTGTGATTGATATTAAATTCAAATTGAATTTTATTTCCATATAATCTATATCCATGATCTTTGTGGGTGAGGTACATAGTATTTGAATATTTACTTTGAGCATGGAGTAATTAAAAGTACAGAGAAAAAGCATTTATTCCATCCTTAAAGGACATTCCTACACTTGTACCAGTAGCTACATTTTGTAAGACAAAATTTTGTTATTAGGAATGAGCTGTAACTTTGGATTTTATTTTATCTATCATGTGGTATATTTCAAATAGTCTTAAATTCACATCCTGTTGTAACCTCTCAGTAACTATAGCAAATGTGATTTGGCTGGGTATTTCCTCAAGGAAATAGAAAGAGAGAGGAGTTGATTTGAATACTAGACTAGAAAGTTTAGCAACACATTATCTACTGGGAAACTTTCCACAGGTCACACTGGGCCAACAAAATATATTAAGGTACAAGGAATAAAAATGAGTCAGGCCTAGAAGTGCACTAGTAGATCTTGTGTGACCACATATGGATTAGCATGTTTCAATGTGAAAACACAAAGGCTTCAATTTCACGCCCTCTAATCCCACACCATGTTTTCCTGGCCTCCCTATATCCATGGACATGGCGTATATTGTTTCTGACCCTTACCCCCACGCCACCTCTAATGACTCTTCTCTATCACAATTAATACCCATATAATAATTTTGGAAGTGTATTGATTTCAATTTTAGGTCAGAGAAAAGGATTATTTCAGCCACGGGGGATGGGAGGTGGGGATTTCTTTTTCTAAAGAGAAGTTCCAAAAGAAGCATCTAAAATCATGCAACTGGAAATGCAATCTTAGATGCATCATTAGAACACATACAGCTCTATCATTTTATGGATGAATCACACTTCCCTCTCTCTTGCTAATCTAATCAAAAGGTTTTTTTGTTTTGTTTTTTTGGGGGGTGTTTCCTATACCTTTGCCATCTAGCAAGAAAATGGGTCAAATGCAGAGTGTGTTTAGTGTGTTCTTTTGAAAAAAATTCTTGCCTAAGGTTATAACTGAAAAACAACAACAACAAAAAATAATAACAACAAAATAGTCTTTCTTCACTCATCATATGTAATATTTTAGGTCCAATACATTGTCTGATAGGTGTCAATTTCTCCCTTCTTTGACAGCTTCTCATGTGCAAAGTGCTATGTACTTTGTATTCATTCAGCAACATGTTTGTTGTTCCTACTTTTCCCAGTAGAGGATTCTAATATTTATACAGTGTTTTGCATTATTTCTATTTGTAAAAATTTCCAGAAGAATTTAGGAATATACCAAGTTATGAATCTTCTGAAAACAGGTTAGAAATGCTTTTTCTCTATGATTTTGTTTGTTGAATCACTTTGATTTAGTGTTGACCATGAGGTTTCTGTGACTTTGTTTATCCTTTCCAATTTGTGTTAGCTTCTTTTTGTAACCAAGGGGATGGCATGTGTCACTGCATTGTAAGTGTCATTTTTTGAAAATAATGACTTATTGGTACATCTGACAATGATGTTATAAGGCTTATAACAGCAACTGATTCAATTTAAACTAAACTGATTTCTCTAGGTGTCACCTCTCAATGTATAGAACCCAGTTATTTTAGCAGAAACCTTTAATAACAAACAATCAGATAAAACAGAGACCAGTTAAATATTAGGTCACAAAATATAATGCATACATCCTTGCTCTCAAATATGTATTTTTTAAAAAATTAACTTCCCTTTGTTTTCATTTTAAAAGTTTTATTTTATTTTATTTGCAGTTTTTTGGCTGGGGTCAGGTTTGAACCCACCACCTCTGGTATATGGGGCTGGCGCTCTACTCCTTGAGCCACAGGCACCTCCCATTTAAAAAGTTTTAAAGGGGGCAATCTTTGAAATCTTGTGATATATTCTTTTTATAATAATTGAAATCCTGGTATTCTAAGATTTTAAAATTCTTTATAAGTGGCTGAACCTCTATGTATTCAAACATTTAAGTAAATCTTTTTTATTTTATATTTTGACAAATTCTTCATAATTTGTATATTGTCATTCATTGTGTTAGGGTGGATTGGTATTAACAAGAGAGTACCTTTTTCTTTTTCATTTCTCATTCACACAACTCACTCTTCCTCAGGGGCAAATGCAAAAATATCTGTTTTCCTTCATTGTACATGCTTAGGTGGTTCAGTGGTATATCCAAATATTTTGTTTTGAAATAAGCATATGTAACAGAGATTACTTTAGTCTTGTCATTTTACCATTGGTCAGATATTCACATCACAATTTGATACTGCTGTTAAGTGAAAAGAAGAAGGAAGAAAGGAGCCACCATGTATTGAGCACTTACTTCATGTTGGTTTTTCCCTATGCAATGTCTCTTTAATTGCACCTGCTATGATGTGGATATTATTTCCTCAGTTTTGGAAATAAGGCACAGATTGGTTAAAAACAGTGTCCAGCTTGCATTTTCAGAGCCAAGTTTGAGCTTGCTTCTTTTCTCCAAGTATGTCCTACCATAACACGCTGCGTCATTTCCAAATAACCTCTTGCCTTCTGCGTCCTGCATCTGTACAGTGTCAATGTACAATTAATTTTCTACTTAATTTCTTGTCATTTAATATTTTCTTTCTCATTGTCAAAGTTAGGTAATCTCAGATTTTTCTATACTTACTTTATACTTAGACATGCCCTTAGAATATTATGATTTTGGTACTTAAGGCTGCTGAAAATATCATTGTTTTTTCTGTATTTGATGTTGAACTGGGTAGATGCTTCATTTATCACAGAAGTATGGAATATACACCCATAACATTGGAAAGGACCTTAGAAATCACCTCCAGCTCCCAAATCTGTGTTATCACTATGATCAGGATGAGCTCTTTTAAAACTTTATTTTATTTTTTAATTGGCACATGATAATTGTACATATTAATGTGGTACCTAGTGCTGGGTCCATACATATTATGTATGGACATCAGCATAGTGATTATGTCTATTATCTCAAGCATTTGTGATTGGAACATTTATATCTGTGTGTTTGGAACATTCAATATCCTCCATCTAGCTTTTTGTAACTATATAATATAATATTATTAACTATAGTCATCCCACAGTGGTATAGAACTGCTAAAACTTATTACTCCTATCTAGATGTAATTTTATATCCTTTAACAAAATTTTCCCTATCCTTCCATTTTCTTTGTCTGTCCTAGAGGCTGGTATCTGTTGTACTTTTTACTTCAATGAGATCAACCTTTTTTAGCCTCCACATCACTTATTTCCTTTGCTCAGAGGGTTCTGTTCCCTAGATATTGACATGGCTCGTTTTCTCATCTCTTTTAGATTTTGCTCAATTGTTACCACTGCTGTTACCTTTTTTAGCTTCCGCATGTGGAGTTCAACTTTCTGTTTCTGGATTATTTAATTTAACATAATGTCCTCCAGTTCTATCCATATTGTAGTGAATGGCAGGATTACATTCTTTTTGATGGCTGAGTAATATTCCATTGCATATATTATATGCCATTTTATGCATTCATCTGTTGTTAGATACCTAGGTTGATCCCATATTCTGAGATCTGTTGTGACTAGTGCTATAATAAAATTGGAGGAGGTGCAGATGTCTCTTTGTTATGTGGCTTTCCTTTCCTTTGTGGGATTGCTGGATTGTAGGAAGGTACTATTTGTAGCTTTTTGAGGGACCTCAATACTGTTCTTCCTAGTGGCAGTACTAGTTTCTATGCCTACCTACAGAGTTCCCTTTTCTCCACATTGTCACCAGCATTTGCTATTTTTTTGGTTTGATCATCCGACCCTGGGTGAGATAATACCTCTCTGTGGTTTGGTTGGCATTTCCCTGATGATCAGAACAATTGGTTTAAAACTTTTTGGTTATTTCACTTCAGCTGAGAAGCCCCCCAAGGCATCCCATCTCTCTCAGATCTGCAACTCCCTGTCCTGTCTGTTCCCTCACCACCCTGATCACTTGACCTCCTTGCTGTTCCTTGAATAAACCAGACACTTTCTAACCAGTGACCTTTGCTTCACCTATTTCCTTTGCTCAGAGGATTCTGTTCCCCAGATATTGACATGGCTCATTTTCTCATCTCTTTCAGGTTTTGCTCAAATGTTACCACTCCTGTTAAGGCCTTTTGTCACCACTTCATTGATGATTGCAAAACTCTCACCGCTCACTTGCCCTGCCTCTTAGCTACTTTCCCCTCCCTCCCCCCCCATTACACTCAACATACCCAACATAGTTGGTATTTATTTATGGAATATTTTTCCATCACCCCCTAGTAAAATGTAAGCTCCATGAAGAGCTGAAATTTTTATCTGTTTTGTTCTGTGGTCTCCTCAGCATCTAGGACAGTGCCAGACACATGCTTAGTAGTCAATATGTATTTGTTAAATGAATAAATTAATATAAATTCCAGTGCATACTCCTCATAGAGAATGCCACACTGACGGGTCCTAGGAAAATAAGAAAAAAAGAAATTTAAGACTTCAAGCTTGTTAGTGTGAAAGGTAAAGACAAATTTAATCTGAGTCAACTACCTTTGGAAAGTGAACTTTTTTCCTACCAAATAAGGCATTTGAGGAAATCTGACATTTTAAAATAAAATATGTCAGCAAAAACTAACAGTAGAACTACCATATGATCCATGAATCCCACCGATGGGTATATACCCAAAGGAACTGGAATCAGTATGTTGAAGTGATAGTGGCACTCTGGTGTTCATTGTGGCATCATTCATAATAGCCAATATATGAAAGCAATCTGAGTGATCATCAGTGGTTGAATAGATAAAAGACATTGTGAATACGTGTGTATGTGTATAACATATATACAATGGAATATTATTCCACTTTCAAAAAGAGGAGGAATTTCTCCTAACTCCTACTTGGGACAATGTGGGTGAACTTTCAGTATATCAAGCTAAATAGCATAACCTGGGTGCAGGAAGACAAATATCACATGATACTGTTAGGTCATTAGCAAATGTTGGGTGGGTAGTTAGAAGCCACTCTCCTGGGAAGGAGGGCAAGGGAGGGCCTCCATGCCTCCATCTCAGTGCCACCTACCTTAATTCTGTCCCTAGTGATTGCTTACTCTTGGGGAGGAGGTATCACCCTACCAATTCACCAGTTAGAACTTAGCGTGCCAACTACAAGACTATACAGAGGACTCTGAAGCCTAACAACAGGTACAATAGTCTTGAAGGTGACATAAAACACCTTTTAGATTAAATTACCCTGTGATTTTTTTAGATCAAATTACCCTCTCCATGGGTTCTCAAAGAGGCTCATGGGAGGTCCACCTGTGCAGTAAGACTCTGGCTCCATGGTGATGTCTGAACCATGAGGTAGGCCTGACCCAGGAGGTGTAAAAAAGAACTGCTGGACATAACCCTCACCTCTTTGCCTTTTGCCTCCTGCCTCTTGGCCTATTCGCCCTGTCAGTGGAGACCCATTCACTGTCTATGGTGAATGTCTCTTGTTATGTAAGCCAATATCTTGCTCTCACTTGGTTAAACCTACCTTTCACATCCTCAATAAACTTTGTTCCATGCTTGTCTTAATTTGGGGTGTCTGTTTTTTTTTCAAGTAAGAGCACTTCAAGAACTGAGGACCCCGGCAGCTGTCTGAAACCCTGACATTTTAGGAGACAGGCAGCTGCCCTGGACTCAATAATACCACTTATATGTTGAACGGAATAAAGAATCAAACTGAGAGAAACAGGGAGCAGAATGGTGGTTTCTAGGCATTAAAGAGTGGGGGAAATAGGGAGATGCTGTCAAAGGGTATAAACTTTCAGTTATAAGATGAATATGTTCTACAGGTCTAATATACTACATAGTGGCTACAGTTAATGATAAAGTACTGTATGTTTGAAATTTTCTAAGAGAGTAGTGGATCTTAAGTGTTCTCCCCATACACACGAAAAGGTAAATATATGAAGTGACAGATTTGTTAATTACATTGATTGTGGAATGCTCTTCAATCTACCTGCATCAAATTACCACATTATATACTTTAAGTATATACAATTTTAAATTTTTCAATCATACCTTAATAAAGCTAGGAAAAAAATTCAAAAGATGCTGCTACATACATTTTATACCTGCTGATCTATGGATGGGAAGGCTGGTTGTCACATATATAAATTCCATACAATCCATACAAGTCTTGGTGGCTGTCATTAGTTGGCATTTCTTCAATTTAATAATATTCTGAGGGAAAAGTAAAATGCATAACATTTATGAAGGGAACATGGACCAACCCTCTTTTACCTGTTCTTAGCATGGCTGAAATAATTGAACAAAAGAAACCTCTTCTATTCAACCTTCTCCTGATCTCATCACTGTCTAAAGGTAAATGTAGCTTTGGTATAATAGATTGGATTTGGAGTAAGGTGAGGAGAAAGAAGGTAGTCTTAATTAAAATAAAATAATATGATTTATTCTGTGTCACTCATGACTACTGAACTGTAAAGAATTCTGTAAAGAGTTGGACAGAAATAAATACTATGTGTTTCCAATGAAAGATAAGGTCTATGTATATTTCTTAACTACTATTACTGGGCAGTAAGATTGTGGCAAAGGAATGGGAGCAGCTATTGAAAGATTTTTACTTTGAAATGTGCAATAAACTTTTTTTTAAGTAGCATAAGCTCAATTTCTAGTTCATAAAAAGCTAATTTGGAAAAAATCCATATGTTCTGTTAAGGTGTATTCTACACATGTAACTAACTGCTGGGACCATTGAATTTGCTCAATAAATATTTGCTTGATTGGGTAAATAAATGCATGAATGACTTTTTAATTCCCAGGAATTAAATAGGAAGAGAGGAAAAATGGAAATGTTTCATGGATTTGTGGAAATGATTATAGCAGCTGGAAAGAAAGAACATGGCTTATGTAAAGTAAGTATTCCAGAGAACAGGGAAAGCCTGGATTCTTTCCAGAGTCAGACCAGGAATGCCAAAAGACCTGCAGGGCAACAGCAGGGCAGGGTGTGGGCTTGCAGCCAGGAAGCCTAAGGCAAGATTCGAGCCCCATTTGGGACAGTGGCCATAGGCCATGTCCCAGGCCTGGGGGTAAAGTTGGAAGGACCAAAACCAGGTTAGGGGCCAATGATCAAGCCTTGCATATAAAAATTGGCATCAGAATAAAAGGGAAAGTATGGTATTTCCTATTTCAAGGTCTGATCATATTTAGTCAGTGGAGTAATTTTGAGATGAAGTACCCAGAGAATCCTTTTGTGATATTTTAGGGAATGCATTAACTTTCAGAAAAATGTTCTTTACAGTCACTTCCAGGGCAGATTGTCTCTGCCTCAGTTAAAAATTAACAAATACTAGTGATTTGCCACACACACATATTTGCATTTGTTGTATTCTATTGAGAGACGTTACTTTTCTAAGCAGTATTTACTCATCAAAATCAGGATGTAGGCTGTGGCTCAAGCGGGATTTTGAGCTGTGGCTCAAAATCAGGATGCCTGTGGCTCAAGTGGCTAAGGAACCAGCCACATATGATAGAGCTGGTGGGTTCAAATCCAGCCTGGGCCTGCCAAACAACAATGACAACTACAACCAAAAAATAGCCAGGCGTTGTGGTGGGCGCCTGTGATCCCAGCTATTTGGGAGGCTGAGGGAAGAGAATTGCTTAAGCCCAGGAGTTGGAGGTTCCTGTGAGCTGTGATGCCACAGCACCCTACCCAGGGCAACAGCTTGAGGCTCTGTCTCAAAAAACAAACAAACAAACAAACAAACAAAAAAACAGGATGTAGATGATGTGGGACAGCAGAAAGAATCTCTATTCCTCCTGATAGTAAGATGGTAAGCTGTGCTCACCCCTTTCCACGAGGCTGTGAAAGTTCCAAAATCCCAACAGTGCATCTGTCTCCTCTCCCACTGTGCTGACCACAAGTCTCACGTTTGGATGGTTGTGCACTTACCTGGGTGAACCACAGGATGATGCTAGAGATTTTGCTGCATGGCGGTGTGATGGTCTGTCTGCCGACGCCTGCTGGTATTGGTGTACATCAGTGTGTGTTTGCAGTGGGGATGTGGTAAGATCAATCAGGAAAACTCTGAGTTTAGTAATTTGTCTTGTGGCCAATTACAATATAAGAAAAAGCGAAGAAATGGAATTCGTCAAATATAGAGTCCTAGGACAACTAGAGAAAGCACCAATTAAACTAGTCTTGTGCTAATTTCTTGTTTGCGTGATACACAGAGGGTACCAAAAATGTATGCACATTTTAAGAAAGGAAAAAATGTATTAAATTTGCAATACTCAAGTCACATTTGATTTATGCAAGTGCAAGAGATGCTCAGCATGACTTGTATTCAGCTTTTGTTACTGCTATATGTTGAGTACTATGATTTTAATATAGTCTTTTGCTTTCTTAAAATGTCAATACATTCTTTGGTACTCTCTGTTTAATGTAGTCTTTTGGGAACTTGGATAGATTTAGCTTATAAAGACAAGATCTATATCCTGGCTCCTTTTCAAATCTGAGAGTGTTTCCTACAAACTGGTTTGTTTCCTATATGTTCTAACTTTCTCGCTTAGACAAAACAAAAAATCTCACAAATGCCCAGAAGCCAATAGCATCATATATAACAGGGACTAGAAGATGGTAGATTTTGGTGGATTTATGACTCGTGGAATGCTCACACTCAAAGGATGGGGATTAATTTGAGATGATCTTATGATATACAGTGTTGCCCTTTGCCATATTTTCCAATACCATAAAACAGAGTAGGATAGTAAATACCCTTCACACCAAATTAGGCACACCAAAAATCAAAAAATATGATAAAATACATTTGAATTTATAAGGTTACTTAATACCATACACAGAAAATACATGGATGTTAAAATACCTCATATATTCCCATATACACACAACCGTATGTATTTGTCAAGGTTATATACCTTCCAGGAATTTGTATCAAAACAATTGAGGGGTGACTTCAGGAAGGCATTAGAAGAGGAATCCAGAGGAAAAGGTACATTAATATAGCAAACTAAGCTGGAAGAGTAGCAATAGAAAGCTCAATAATGATAATGTGCTAAGAATTGAAGAGTATAAACATTATAATTTTTTCTACATGAGGTCTAAAGAGTTATTAAAACAGTGAAAAAAATGAATTCAGTAGTAATTGATATTAATCCCAAAATATTGGTATAAATCTAGATTAGAATGCCCTTCCAGCTAGATTTATACCATTGAAGTAATGGTTATATGAGTGAAAATGACTTTGGGGTTTTAGTTACCTGTAACATGGGCCATTTGTGTGATGTGACTGCCAAAAGAATGCTAACTCTAGCTGCATTAAAGAAAGCATAGTCTAAGAGAGATGGCTGGGTAACTGTACTCAGAAATCATACCCTGCTGGTGGAAAATCAGGCTTGGTCCCAAAGTTTAAGGATGTTAACAATATTTCCATGAAAAAAACAATGTCATAAAATTAACCTCAATATAACCAATAAAAGTATGAAACTCAATGGACAACTCTTCTGTGAAAAAAAAAATGCACTTCCTTGATCATCGTATAGCAAAATGACTGCCTTTTCAGCTCTGCTCTCATGGTCAGCACAGTGGGAGAGGAGACAGATTCTTTGGTAGAAAGAATCCCAGTCCAACTAAGGACACCTCCCCCTTGTCAAGTTCTTATTCAGTTCTTGGTGTTGGGCACCACCAATGTGCTGATGGTGAGGGCAGCAGGTTTCAGTCATCAGTCCCACCGATAACAGATTGGTGTGCCTTTTCAACTTGGATACACTCCACTACTTCTTTGTTACCTGGGGTGAAGCTGATTCTGGGTGTCCACTCAACTATCTCTGCTTGGCATTTGGCTGCCTTGCCATTGGTCTTAGTGGAAAGTAGAGTAGAAGCCATGAAATTGTCATTCTCTTCTTTTCCCCTAAATTTTGGAAAATATTCTTTTAGTATAGGGAAAATCTTTTTCTTTTCATATTCTTCAAGATCTTAATTTAAATTCCTCTAAAGTATTAGCCTTAAAAATTTCTAATTTCTATGTTGCCATACCCTTTTCCCAAATCTGTACACATTTAGAGCATTTCTTTGAGTGAGAAAAGGGAAAGAAAAGAAATATAAGCAAAAACAAAACAACAGAACAACACAACTAAAGGAGAGATTGTAAGTTTTCCAGACAAGTAAGAAAGAACTTTCTACTGGCAAGAGTTATTCTATCATATCCGTAGGGTATTCTGCCTTAGGTATGAGTTTATTGGCAGAGGGTATATTCCCATGGAGTCACATGTCAGTGAAGTCACAGAGGTATTTTGGGAGTGGACATTATATGACATATAAACCAGCCTCATGTGAGATCTTTGGATAATGGTAATCCCACATTTTACTACTTCAAGTGCTAAAATGATAGTGCATTTTAACTGAGAGGTTACAAAATAATTAATGTATGAGGAAGATTTAAATTCAAAAGCCTGGCACAAGGCAGATAATTAACATATTGAGAAAATATTCTTCTGAAATAAATATTGAGAAATCCATATTGAGTTAAATTGTATTAGTATTTTAAATAATTTCTTTCTTTGAAAAAACCAAGACTATGTGTTGTCATAAATGCAGGGAGTAAATGTATACTATACCTACAAAATCCATAACCTATTTTTAGGGAAATGAATTTTGATGATTCATCAAATATTCATGTCAGGTTGTAAGAAAGGAAATGAAACCCACTACCTCTTAAAATCAAAATAAAATTCCTCATAACAAATATTTTGACACAAAAAGTACATTAACATATTTGCTTTCTTTTCATTTTTAGCTGACATGCTTCAAAAGAACCACAAATATTTTTTCTCCAGATTTTTTTCAAATAATAAATATACATCTATGATTCAATGTACTCCATTAAAATAATGTGAGAGAAATATGAACAAAGATATACAATTGATAGCTGATCATAAAGCTGAAGTTTTAAGATTTGCTCTGAATATGAATCTCATCTGGTTTTTCTATTCCACCCCACTCTGCAATGAGTCTAAATTGTTATGCAGAAAAAGAAAGAAAGAAAGAAAGCTTGCTGCTCTAATGAAAAATTTATAAATGTTCTGATGTTTCATTTTTCAAATAATATTTGTTGCTCTTAATAGAGGCAAGAGGGTTAAAGAAAAATAATGGAAGTAGTGATTTGGTGTCCATATATCATCTATTATCTTTTCCAAAAATAGTATATAATGATAGATGTGATGGCCGATTGATGTGTCATGTTGATTGGGCCATGGGATGCCCAGATATTTGGTCAAACATTATTCTGGGGGGTGTTTATGTGAGGATGTTTTTGAATGACATTTAAATTAACCGTCTGTTCAAAGTCACAGGGGTTCATCATGAACTCACAGAGTGTTAGGTGCTCTGATAGGCAATATATGGACAAATAAAGTGATAAGTTTTTGGTCTCAGAGAACTTTTAATCAGTGGGAAGTTAAGCTTCATACAGTGGCATTTACATCAGACAAAATTTTCTCAAGTGCTATCTGCTGGGAGGTGGAAAGAATCACAAAGGTCTACCTTATAAAGGAAGGTACCATCAGGATTTATATCAATGAGCCTCGAATCTCTGGAATAAAAGATTGGAGGAAGGAAATTATGTCAGGCTATAAGAAAGGAGTGATAAAAGGTGTGAATGATTGTTGTGTATTGGGAAGGAATGAGCAATCTGATTTTCTGAAAGCAGTGAGTAACTTATGCTGCATTATTAAGGATAGGCCTGTACTAAAAAGGAGAAATTAAATTGCTGATAGTTTCTTTTTTTCTCTTTTTTTTTTTGTAGAGACCGAGTCTCACTGTACCGCCCTCGGTAGAGTGCCGTGGCCTCACACAGCTCACAGCAACCTCTAACTCTTGGGCTTACGCGATTCTCTTGCCTCAGCCTCCCGAGCAGCTGGGACTACAGGCACCCGCCACAATGCCCGGCTATTTTTGGTTGCAGTTTGGCAGGGGCTGGATTTGAACCCGCCACCCTCAGCATATGGGGCCGGCGCCCTACACACTGAGCCACAGGCGCTGCCCTGCTGATAGTTTTTAATCCAAGCTGACCATTAAGATCCAAAGAGTTTGATTCAGCATATTACTAAGAATTAATTTTTTTTTTTTTATTGTTGGGGATTCATTGAGGGTACAATAAGCCAGTTACACTGATTGCAATTGTTAGGTAAAGTCCCTCTTGCAATCATGTCTTGACCCCATAAAATGTGGCACACACTAAGGCCCAACCCTCCTCCCTCCATCCCTCTTTCTTCTCCCCCCCATAACCTTAATTGTCATTAATTGTCCTCATATCAAGATTGAGTACATAGGATTCATGCTTCTCCATTCTTGTGATGCTTTACTAAGAATAATGTCTTCCACTTCCATCCAGGTTAATACGAAGGATGTAACTAAGAATTAATTTTTGACAAGACCCTGTGGCTCCTCTAATGGTGTGTCTATGTTTGGGGTGGTATAAGTGGAAAAAAAAATAGCTTATACACAAATTCAAAGTGTTTTTGCTCAGGAACAACAATCAATACTGAAGAATTCTGTGACAATATATCCAAGCAATCAATTCTGTGGTGGACCCCAGCCGGGTGCCCTCCCATTCAATTCTGTTCTGATTCTTTCTACCTGGAGATAGCCTCAGAAGCCACAAGATGAGGGCTAAGTTCCTCAAGACTTCCCCTTCCTTCCCACCACTGGCAAGTCTGGGTTACTGGAATGTCTGATCCACCAGCTTCAACTTGGGATTCTCAGGACCACCTCCTTGGGTTTGATTCATTTGCCAGAGTGGCTCACAAAAAGAACTCAAAGATTCATGTTTACTGGTTTATTACAAAGGATATTTCAAAGAATACAAGATGAACAGCAAGATAAGAGAGAAAATAGGGGAGGTCTGGAGGGTATTGAGTACAGGAGCTTCCGCCTTCCTGGAGTTGTGGTGTACCACCTTCTCATTATGTGGATGAGTTGTTGTTTGACTTCTTGTCCAGCTCCCCATGTTCAACTATCTGGGAAGTCTCCAAACCCTGTCCTGCTGAATTTTTGTGGAGGCTTCATTACTAGGAATGATTGACTAAATCATTGACCATCCGTGATTAACTTAAACGTCAGCCATTCTCCCCTCCTTGGATGTTTGGAAGTGGGGCTGAAAATCCCAGTCCTCTAATCCTGCCTTGGTCTTTAAGGTAACTTGTTCCTTCCTGAAGATTGATTGACAGCCAGCAATCAGTATTATCATCTATCACATTGGAGATTCTAAGTATCTCGGGAGTCGTATGCCAATAAATGGGGTTGTAGACCAAATATGTATTTTACAATATTACAGGTGGGAAGTAGGTAAGTTGAAGGGGTTCTATTATATGTTTGTCAGAGACAGAAGGAAACAAAGTATATTACAACTGATGTATAAGAATTAATATGGTTTTCTCAGGTCCTCTAGATAAAACTGATTTCAATCTCTCAATCCCAATTCGATGGAATTGTCTTGTTCAATATTTTCCTTGAACCCTTAAACTAAGGGAATATAGTTTGCTCAACAAACTTTACATTCAAACCAGGAAGTATTTATTGAGTGCTTCTCTTATACTATGTCCACTGAGTGCCGTAAGATTAGAAAGACAAAATATAACACTCAGTCCTTGTCTTATTCAGGATTCAACACAGTTACTGAGCAACTTCTAGGTATTGAAGTCTAGTACTCTATTAGGCCTTGAAGATATCTTGTGATGTTTCCTCATTAAGTATTTTATTTATTTATTTTTTATTAAATCATAGCTGTGTACATTGATATGATCATTCTCATTAAGTATTCTTTTCAGATAATCACCCCAACTCTTTCCATTTCTATTTCAAAATTTTAGATGCTGTATAAGATGGAATCAGATTTTGTCATTTAGAATTAGGTTGAAGGAAATGAAACAAATACTTTGGAAACAAATTCTTCTTCCAATAAATCCAAAAGAAACTTGAGTTACTGAAGATAAATCTAAACTACTTGGTCTCTCTCCTGTGGGTCTTGCTTTGGAGAATGATGTCTCTGCCATTTTCCTGGGGGGTCAGTTTTTTGACATCTCATCAATCCTCATGTAAGTTTATTCACTGTGGACATGGAGATACTACAATAGTTTAAATGGATTTTACAGTTCTTCCAAAAGCTGAAAACTGCCAAATCTTAGCTTTTATGTTTAATGTTTTCCCTATGAAATGTCATCTTATGTGTGTCAAAGTAATAATGAATATTCAACCAAAGGAACAATGGAAAGAATCAATAAAATATCAGGATGCTTACAAACATTTATTGAACATGAATGTGAAATTGAAGATAGGTAGCGGAATTGGAGAAGCAATAAAATGAGTTTGGCTGATAGATTTTCTCCATGTATATTGAATACATGATGAATTAAAATTTAATGAATGTCTACAACACTACCATATACCAGATCTTTTGTATAGTGCTTTCTTTTATATTATCTTGTTAAATCCTTACAGGAAAACTGTGGAGTAAATATCAAATTTATTTTGGAGATGTGGAAATGTATATTAGAAAAGATACCTGAGGCATGTAACTAGTTTCTAGCAGTGGTATGTTGGCAGAAAGAACACAGCAGTCCTGTCACGATAACTGTAAAACAAAATTTTTAAAAAGATAAAAATAAACTTGAGCTTTCAGTAGACTTCATCATAATAGAGAAGTTATACACAGCAGCATGAAATGTCTGAACACATTGTTTTACTGTTATCATGTATTTTAAATGAATTCACACTTAATTAATTGAACACCAATTTTACAAAAATTATACCTTTGATCAGCATCATCCTAAACCTAAAGGAAAAGGCCAGACAAAAAGGAATTAGATATGTGAAACATTTATGTTGCCATTTAGAGCATTTAAGATACCCAGCTGAGTAATCTGCTCAGTTAGAGGCTGTCAAAGTGCTTGCTAATGACTGACTTTGCATTGTACCAGATAATATAATATGCCTCTTCTGTTCATACAATAATAGAAAGATCTTAAGGCAATATTTATTATTTGTTTTCTTGGTCTTTTTACAAGAGTGAAAATACTTTCCCTTACCGTGCTTAGGCAGTTGAGGTGAAGGTAAAAAAAATTTCAGGTTCAAACAAACTACCCATGGTAAGAGCTGTTAGCAACATAATTCATAGGGAATATGTGATGGTTTCCAGGAGTGACATGCGTCATCTTCCCACGTGAAACTATGTAGAATGTAATTTTACAGTTGGGTAAATTCTCAAGGCAGGGCACAGAGATCTGGCTGTGGGACGCCCATTAATGTCAGAAGGAGTCAAGGGGCTCTATTCCTCATGCCCCTCTTAGAGAATGCACCTGGGTCAGCCTGCTGTGAGAGGAGTCCTTTCCTCTTCTGGAGATTCTGAAAGCCAGGGTTAACCAGGATTGTGTCAGCAATGTTTATACCACTTTAGGCTGGTTCTTAGGATTGTCTGTGGTGAATCATGATGTGAAAAGGAAGTCATGCATTTTTACCCAATATAATCCTACCATTATTTTATGATTATGAAAAGGCCACTGTGAGCATAATGTGAATATCATATGAAATAGAAATCATATAATAGAAAATCTATGCTAATCAAGGAAAAATTATGGTAACATGATGATATATAATTATAATTCTTACAAAATTGTGATCCATATAGTTTCAGTTTTAAAGTAGTATTGTAGTTAAAAAAGCAAAAGCCATACAATAATTGATAATTCCAGAATCTCAAGGCTTTCTTCTATTTCTTCCTCACAGGGAAGGTGGCACATAGGTCCTTGAAATACTTACTAAAATCTGCATTTTTCTTCTTTTATTTATTACCCTTACATACTTAAGCAACCTCTAAACTGCTGCCCTCTAAAAGTCCTCTGCTTTCTCTTGAATATCTCCTGTTGTACTTTCTTGCTTCCTATTTTCCTTCAAAGAGTCCTAGAACCAGCCTGGTTATGCCAATTCTGCCTTGGAGAGGTGTGGTAGGTGAGAAACCGAAAGATCATGCCACGAGCTTCTTAAGAAGTAGGTAAACACAAAGCACACAGTTATTGATTTTTAAGGAATGGTACATGATATCAGAGATTTAAAAAAAGCAAACTTGTGGATGTACATGTATTTACTAATTCGTACAAACTAGTTTTTAAGTGCCTACCAAGTACAATGGATGCCAGAGAATAGAAAAAGGAATAACATATGAAAATGCACCTTCTGCCATCAAAGAAGAGCAAAAAAATCTAGATGATGGAAATCTTTGTAATTCTCTATAATGTACATTATTACACTGCATTATGGAAGGCATTAGCCATGTATAGCTATTGAGCGTGCCACCAGCATACCTGAACACTTTAGTTTCAAAGCTTAACAGTAGTTAATTTATAATTACTTTTGACCTTTAATTAGCCATGAATTTATATTTAAATGTCTATCCTATTGGACCGAGCAAATCTGGCAATCCAAAAATTCAGCTTGTGAGGTAAGTATTGGCAATTTCAAAATGATGTTAATGTTATTATATGAGTACAAAAAAAATTCCTTAAGACTCAGTAAAGTGAAATTAAGTTGTGAAAATTTTAGTACAAATGTTTATGTAGATTTGAAAAATGTAGGCAGTGCCATTTAGATAGGACCATTGGTTTTATGAATGAGTTTAGGAGAAACACCTTCCATGTATCAGATATTTTATAGACTTTTTTTTAAATAAAAATATATAATTTCCATAGCCAGAAAATGTCCTCACTGCATAACTGATGGAACTGGGGCTCCAATGTTAATTAACATCCCTAAGTTTACCTGGTGAGTAGTGACTACTAGGTTGAACTCAGGTCTATCAGACTCCACATCTCTGGTGTGTTTCACTTTGCTGTGCTTGTGAGGAGAGAATCAAAGATGGTTCAGGGCTACAAAATAGGGTGACTTGAAGGGTGTTGGTGCCATGATCAGAAGTTGGTTAATTAGGCAAAGTGTTAGTTTGGAGTTGTTGACAGGAGGGAGGAAGATAGTAGTGAAGATCTGAGACTGAGGGGAAAACTGAGTCTGAGTATTTGCCTCCAGATGTGAAATCTAACTGCAAACTCTTATAATTGCTGCTGGAATGATGGGTGAGTCACTGAAGAAGAGAATGCACAAATAAGATAAGGGGGCTTACATTAAAATCTTGGGAAACATGTCTTTGTTAGTGTCTAGAAAAAGAAGAGCCACTAAAAGGATCAGAAGAGTTGTTAGATATGTAGAAATCATATCAAGATTGCTTTGGATATTGTAGGCTGTTTTCTGACCAAAGCAACCTTTAAGCAAGAAGGACAAATTAGGAGGCATCGCTTTACCAGACTTTTAGCTATGCTACAAGGCTATAGTAATCAAAACAGCATGGTACTGTACTATACTACAAGGCTATAGTAACCAGAAACACAGACCAATGTACCAGACCAGAAAACCCAGATTTAAAACACTGCTTATATTGAAGATCCCCCGATCTTTGACTTAGCAAATAATAATATACACTGGGGAAAATAATCCCTCTCCAATAAAAGTGCTGGGGAAATTGACAATCACATGTAGAATATTGAGATAGGAGCCACACTTCTCACCCCTTACAAAAATTAATTCATGATGGATAATAGACTTAAACCTAAAGCATGAAACTATAAGAACTCTAGAAGAAACTGTTGGGAAAACTCTTATAGACATCTAACTAAGCAAAGAATTTACGAAGAAGACCCCAAAGGCAATCACAACAAACTAGTACCTTTATGGAAATTCAGATGGATATACCTCAGAGATCTAAAAGTAGACCTACCATTTGATCCAGCAGTCCCACTATTGAGTATTTACCCAAAGGAAAAAAAAAATCATTTTATCAAAAGACACATACACTTGAATGTTTATTGCAGCACAATTGCAAACATGTGGAATCAACCCAAGTGCCCATTAATACATGCTTTTGGATGTAAGTGGATAAATAAAATGTGGCATATGTATGCCATGGAGTATTATTCAGCCTAAAGAAAAATGGTGAACCAATACCTTTTGTAACAACTTGGATGGAACTGAAAACCATTCTTTTAAGTGAACTATTACAGGAATGGATTTAAAAAAAAATCACA
Source organism: Nycticebus coucang (assembly GCF_027406575.1). Classification (NCBI taxonomy): domain Eukaryota; kingdom Metazoa; phylum Chordata; class Mammalia; order Primates; family Lorisidae; genus Nycticebus; species Nycticebus coucang. The sequence continues at coordinate 59,855,439 of NC_069786.1, forward strand.
TGTACTCACTATTGAATAGGAACTAATCGGTCAATTCCTATGTATCTCTAGCACCCAATTCTGTAGCTGAGACTTAGAATCTTTTACTAATCTTTTATAGGATATACGAATGGATTACTAGAGAATGGGTTACTTTTCATGCATATTTCAGCATTTTGGGAAAAGATTCTTCATTAACTATTGAACCACTAGGCACGAAATACTGGTAACACATAACAAATCTAACAATATGAGATTTTATCTTAGTTCTCAAAGAATTTATAGTCTATACCAAGGAGGGGAAAGACAACCACACCCCAAAGTTTTGAGTACTCAGTTGTGTGGAGCACAGCAGTGAAAACCAGCACTGATTAGTATGAAGGGGGCAGCCAACAAAAGGCCCAGAAAATAGTGATGATGTTAATTTCCTAAAAATGATTATTAATCATGGATTAATTGCATATTAACCACAGATACCTGAGTGCATTTCAATTTGATATTCCAACACTAACTTTGGATATCAGCATGCAATTGCTTGATATATAATGGTTTGCTAGCATAGCCCTGGCTTTTTTATGGCCTTTGTTAAGTCATTTTACCTCCTAGGCTTATTATATTTCTTTTGTGAAATAAGTGAGCTGAAAGTTTGTCAGTTAGAATTATTTATGCTACTGGCTTGGAGCCTGTAGCACAGTGGTTACAGCACTGGCCACATACACAAAGGCTGGCTGGGCTCGAACCTGTCCTGGACCAGCTAAACAACAATGACAACTGCAACAACAACAACAACAAATAGCTGGGCAGGCACCTGTAGTCCCAGCTACTTGGGAGGTTGGGGCAAGAGAATCGTTTAAGCCCCAGAGTTTGAAGTTGCTATGAGCTGTGACACCATGGCACTCTACCCAGGGCGACATAGTGAGACTCTGTCTCAAAAAAAAAAAAAAAAAGAATTATTTCTGCTACAGGTATCAGAAAAATCCTATTCAAAAGACCCAAGAAAAAAGGACTCATACCATATAAAAAATCTCCACAGGCAGGGCAGTCTTTAGGCAGTATACATTATGATTATGGCTCCATTCCCTTATAATTTTCCTGGCTCTGTTCTCTCCATGTGTAGACTTCAAGCTCAGTACTAGTGAAATAAGGACATTGTTTCCTTGTGCCTTTTTAAAGAATGATGAGTACCCCAGTCCCTTATCTCCCAAATATATTTCCCCCAAAGTTTCTGGCCAAAGCTATGCACCTGTTTCAAGTGGTATCTGACAAGGAATTTGGGACCATCACTATTGGTCTCGATGACACCAGTCCTACCCACTAACTGGGTATGGGTCCAGCTTTCCCCATCGCTGAAAAGGATCATGGGTCCCTGATCAAAATCAAGACTGTGTTAGGAAGAAAGAGGGAGATAGCAGAGATAGCATCCCCTTTGTAGATTATTATTATTCTCTTTTTAGCAAATGAAATTGTTGGGGTGTCTTTACTTGCCAATATCCCTTCCCCCTACTTCAATGCTTCAGATTTAGACTCAGATTCCCAACACTCTCAAACAGGTATCATCTATTGTATATGGGAAGGTCACCAGGAGTTGGGTAATTGAATAGATCATTTGAAGTTTTTTCTAACTGCAGTTTTTCCCTTACTCCCCATTGCTTTAAGGCACTTTAAGACGAAGGGTGGGTTAGATTAGTGACCAATTACACAGTACTAATAATGCCAGGAATCACAAGTTTATAACTAAATCACATTGTTCTGGTATTTGTTCTATCAACAGGTGCCAGGCACTGAGAGGAACGCCTGGAGAACAGGGCTGTTTGATGTGGCTGCTCATGAGGAGGTGTAGTGCGCTTAGGGAGATCAGCTGCTAGGATTCCAGATAGGTGGGCCTATTGGCAAGCACTGCAAAATAAGTGAGCTGTTCGCAGGCGGTCACACTGACTCACTGTATTCCCACAAAGTGGCAAATTCAGAGAGGATTAATGAGGGTGTTGAGGAAGTGGAGGAGAGAAATCAGCTGACTAGCTAATACTGTTTCCCTAGTTTTTTTCCCCCAGACATTGTGATTGTATTTGTTGGTTTGCATCCTGGCCCCCTCTTGATTTATTTCTGACGCTAACCTGCACCTATTATCTTAAGTCTATGGAAAAAGTAACCTCATTTACCAGATTAGTGAATTTCCAATCAAATATCAGATCTTACACTATTATTTACACCTTGTAAGGAGTCCATGGGGCAGTTCAGGAGGGAATGAGCTAGTCTGTACTTCCAGGCACGGATTTGGTGACTAGCACAGAGCAGTTGCTCAGTAGACTCTTGCCGAGCTGATTTCTCCCTCCCTTGAGAACATATGTGTCCTTCTATTAGATGTACTCCCTGGTGAGAATTCTTTGTATTCAGCTTATTACACACAGATGGATAGTTGACGTTTCCACTGAATATATTTTTTCTTTGGAAAGAAATGTTTTAATACATAGCAAATTCAAGTTTCTCCACATTTTGAGTCATAGTCCTGGAAATCTCCTTTTTGATTGTTTACTAAAAGCCGCAAATTTACAGTTAGGTAAAGAGTTATGACATGATATGATATGGTAAAGATGACTTCTAAATTATCTTAGGATCAGCCCCAGTGGCCCTGAATGGCTTCCAAATCTTGGAGATTTTTTTCTCGTTTTTTCATTCTTTTGGATTGAGGATTTTTATTTGTTTTATAATAATTCCAATGTATTTCCATTGTTGGTTTATTAGGTATAACTCTTTTATTAAAGTGATTGCTTTAGTGTATCTAGTGTACAGTTTTATT